>NC_040017.1:2691313-2838813 GCF_000972845.2 Larimichthys crocea
TGTATGTATGTATGTATGTATGTATGTATGTATGTATGTATGTATGTATGTATGTATGTATGTATGTATGTATGTATGTATGTATGTATGTATGTATGTATGTATGTATGTATGTATGTATGTATGTATGTATGTATGTATGTATGTATGTATGTATGTATGTATGTATGTATGTATGTATGTATGTATGTATGTATGTATGTATGTATGTATGTATGTATGTATGTATGTATGTATGTATGTATGTATGTATGTATGTATGTATGTATGTATGTATGTATGTATATATATATATAAACTGTTTTGCAGTTTGTTTTTTAAGCTTTGGTTTTGTGTGTGTGTGTGTGTGTGTGTGTGTGTGTGTGTGTGTGTGTGTGTGTGTGTGTGTGTGTGTGTGTCAGTGTGACAGACAATAAACAACGAAGCACAACGGTGGCAAACTCATATTCAACATTAAATCACCTCTTTCCTCCAGACACTCCTCACTTTTCAGTGTGAACACACTCACAGACACAAACCACCCGTCCGGCCCTTATCAGTAACAGTAGGGGTGTCGATAAATAGAAGCATCCTCTGGGTCTTGTTATTTCCTCCTCCTCAATTAACGCTCCCATCTGCTAACCTGTGATTAACGGTGTTTACCGATATGCTGCGATGTGTTCAACTGTTTGAGTCACAGTACGCACCTTCCTCTCCAAATCCCAACCCCTCCCATATGCAGCTCAGACTGTCAACAGTGAGGATAACTAAACAGACACCTGGGAACCTCTGTTGCTTTGGCCCCAATGGTGGAAAGTCATGATGACCAAATTTAATTCAGTTCAGTTCAGTTGTTACATATAATCATACAGGTACAATCATGGTGAAACACGTTTCTGTGAGCTCATATAATAATCATAGTTCTAGTGGAAGTATTAAGTACTAATAAATATGATAAATAACAACTAATAACAACAACACTAAGAATATTAATAGGGAGTAAAGAAGTGTGTAAGTGATGGATTACAAAGTGTCCTCATTTAGGATCCTAGTGGTCTGAGGGTAGAAACTCTTCCTGCCTTTCAGTGCTAGCCTGGTGTGTCTGGAACCTTGTTCCTGATGGCAGCAGGAAGAAGAGGCCGTTATCCAGGTGGTTGGAATCCTTAAAGGTTCTGTGTTTGTAGAGCACCGCCTGTTGTCCATTCTAAAGGATGTTTTGGTTTGGGATCATCACTTGGATCATCACTTGGACCATCTTGGCGTTTGGCACAATTCAAATTTGAGCAAAGAAATTGGAGCTCAGGAATCCCTCAGAGAGACTCACCTCGACTCCAAGACATTCTAACTATAGGACAGACTCCACTGGGATTTAGTGAGTGCATTCATTTCCCCTAAGAAGCACTGTCTACTTTGGTCATCACAACACACACAGCCATTTTTTCCACCTTTTATTACCATTAGCTTTGTACCAAGATCCCACTTTGCATGTAAATATTACATAACGTAAAGAAGTGATTCACTCCTGGAACATTTGCTGAGTACATCCGAGCTCGGAGGAGGAACCCCTTGAAATTTCTTGATTGTCTTATTTTGCCCATCCCTCCATCCATTTTCAGCCACTGGATGACCTTTTCCCTAGTCTTCTCCTACCCTTCCTGGCAGATCCAGAAGCATCCCAGATGCGATATGCAATCCCCCCAATGTGTTCTGGGTCTGCCCCATGGTCCCCTCTCAGATGGACATGGACAAACCTTGAGAAGGAGGCATACAGTCTGAGCAGAGGCCAAACAAAGGAACAACAGACTTGTAGTTCCTTCTTGATGTCTGAGTTCTTCACTGTGTTGCTAAAGGGTGACCTGACTGCGACAGAGAGTTTGTTACAAAGAATCTTCTGGTTTGGAAAAGTGCACTAGGTACTTTCAAAGCAAACTCTAACTAATCAGATCAACAAAGAGTGAAAACTTTTTTTTTCCATCTAGAAGTCTGCTCATCTTTCAGTGAAGAAATACTCTCCAGTAGTATGCTAGCAGCATCTACGCTAACTATTTAAATAGTAAATGAACTGTACTTCTATAGCTTCTAGTCTTCTGACCACTCAAGGCTCTTTTCCAATACACATCACAGTCACCTATTCATACACATTCATACTCTGATGACACAGCCTTCAGGAGCAATTTGGGTTGTCGTTGTTTTTGAGCAACAGTCATCATACACACACCTAGCATTAAATCATGCCCGATGCTGTAGCTGCCAGCTCTTCCTCATTGGATTCTGACTGGTCTTGCATGATTTTGTGATCTCAGCTGCACCTCGCAAAGTTAGGGCTCATTGAAACTTATTTCAGCTACTTGTACAACAGGTGAGGGTTGCAAACTGAATTCTCACGATACAAAAATGAATGTACAAATTCACTTTGCCACAACAAAGTTGGGATGGGTTCTTCTGTGAAATTTAAAGCACAATTAAATAATTATTGTTATGTTTGATAGTTGACAGTAAGAATACATATAATCCTCTCACATATTATCATTTTTTTGAGCCCACTCGTGAAGTAAAACATGAAGTATTACTTCACTTGAGTGATGTAATGTAATGATGCAAAAAGATCAGATGGTCAGATAATCATAAAGTACCTGAAAGTTAGCTAATAAGTCATGCATGTGACATTTTACAGTCTGTTCTCCTTCAACTCACCATTATCTACTTGATACTCTAATTTGTGTGTTTTGAACATTTGCAAAGCTACAGTGCACCTTACAAACACTGACATAGTGCATATGCACACATACACACACATTAAAACAGAATCTTTTCATTTTTTGACAAATCACTGCGTAGAACCATCAGACCCAGTGTGCAGGTGTTAATAGAAGTTTTAATCATGCCAACTCTTTTCATTTGTCTTGTAGATGTTTTAATGACCCGCTGTGTGTGGAAGCAATATGACACATGGAGAGAAAGCAAACCTCCAGCATTTTAAACAGCCCTTAAACATACGTTCAGTCAGAGGACTTTGTAAATGAGCCCGCTCTCACACTTCTTGCAATTTGTAATCATCTAATGAGAAAATTCTGCTTGTTGAGCAGAGGCTGTAAAACAGCAACATAGCAGAGAGTTTAACCTATTAATTACATACACATGATACTGACACGGGGTCCTATTAAAAAAGAAAAAAAAAACAAAAACGGCCAATTAATTTCACAGAAGAAGTATTTGTGTGATATCTATTCATCGAGTCACTAAAGCTTTATTTCTTGAGGACTCTTTCTCCTTTGCTGTTACAAGTATGATGAAAACAGGCAGATAGGAAAGGACTTGTAGCAGGGATATCGAAAGCAAGTGTGCATTACAATTAGTGCTATGAGCTAGTGTAAGCGTCTACATTCCAGTGAACACAGCTGGACCCAGGACCAAAGACAATCTCCAAAACCAGTGTTACCCAGTCTGTCAGGGAATACAGTAGCCTACTGAGGTGGTTTTCTTGCCAGGTTTGGCTCCTGGTATCCCGGGAGCTACACAGCTGACCAAGCTAATGACAGGTAAAGGCTAGATAGTGTATTCATCAAAATTCTAAATTATGCATAATTTAGTTTCATTAACACAAATTTAAAAGTTTCATCATGTCCTACATTTGACACATGGTATCTCAAGTATCTCATATTTTTCTTCAAAAGCAAATTCAAATAATTGCTTATTATTTCACATTATCAACAAGTTAGAGAAAACAGAGTTACAGACTAAGAAGGAACATAAATCAAATCAAATAAAATCAATTTTATTTATATAGCCCAAAGTCACAAAGTACATTTGCCTCAGAGGGCTTTACAATCTGTACAGGGAGTGACACCCTCTGTCCTTAGACCCTCAGTTCGAGTGAGGAAAAACTTGCCCACAAAAACCCTTTAACAGGGAAAAAAAGGTGGAAGAAACCTCAGGAAGAGCCACAGAGGAGGGATCCCTCTCCCAGGACGGACAGACGTGCAATGGATGTCACGTGTACAGGACAAATCAACACAAACATATTGTACAATGACTGATAAAATGACAATGAATTATAATGAATGATAAAAATGATTACAGTAATAGATATGGTAGTAATAATGACAGTAATAATATATGTAGTGGGCGTCGTGCAGGATCACAGCAGCAGCCACGATCCACGAGAACCTGCTGGACGACAGAGCACAGAAACTCCGGGGAAGTTTGGTTAGTAACATGCATTAATGAGACATGTCCACAGATGGAGAGATATGGAGAGATATGGAGAGATATAGAGATATAGATATATATATATAGAGAGAGTGAGATATAGAGAAATATAGAGAGATATATATAGAGAGAGATGGATATATATATATATATATATAGAGAGAGAGAGAGAGAGAGAGAGAGAGAGAGAGAGAGAGAGAGAGAGAGAGAGAGAGAGAGAGTTTTCGGTAAGGGAGATGTGTGCATCTTCAACCAATACCGTGCCTGGCTAGGCATAACCCTCGGTGGGGTCCCCCGGCAGTGTAATCCTATGGCAGCATAACTAAGGGATGACCTGAGCCAGCCCTAACTATAGGCTTTATCAAAAAGGAAAGTCTTAAGTCTATTCTTAAAGGTGTTGACCGTGTCTGCCTCCCGAACCCAGAAAGGTAGTTTGTTCCACAGAAGAGGAGCCTGATAGCTGAAAGCTCTGGCTCCCAATCTACTTTTGGAAACTATAGGAACCACAAGGAACCCAGCGTCCTGAGAGCGCAGTGTTCTAGAGGGGTAATAAGGTATTATGAGCTCTTTTAGATAAGATGGTGCCTGACCATGAAGAGCTTTGTAAGTAAGGAGAAGAATTTTAAATTCTATTCTAGATTTAATAGGTAGCCAATGCAAGGAAGCCAAAATGGGAGAGATGTGATCTCTGATCTTGGTTCCTGTCAGAACACGTGCAGCAGCATTCTGAATTAACTGCAAAGTCCTAAGAGACTTATTAGAGCAGCCTGATAACAAAGAGTTACAATAGTCCAGCCTTGAAGTAACAAATGCGTGGACTAGTTTTTCTGCATCCGCCTGAGAGACAATGCGTCTGATTTTAGCGATGTTACGTAAGTGGAAGAATGCAGTCCTCGAAATTTGTTTTATGTGGACGTTAAAGGACAAATCCTGATCAAAAACAACTCCAAGATTCTTTACAGTGGAGCTGGAGGCCAGGGTGATCCCATCTAAAGTAACTAAGTCTCTAGAAAGAGAGTTTCTGAGGTGTTTGGGTCCAATTACAAGAACTTCAGTTTTGTCTGAATTTAACATCAAAAAATTGTAGGTCATCCAACTTTTTATATCCTTAAGGCATGCTTGGAGTTTAGTTAACTGATTGGTTGCATCAGGCTTGATCGATAAATATAATTGGGTGTCGTCAGCATAACAATGAAAATTGATAGAGTGATTCCTAATAATGTTCCCTAAAGGAAGCATATATAAACTGAATAGAAGTGGTCCAAGTACAGAACCTTGTGGGACTCCATGACAAACTTTGGTCTGCATGGAGGATTCATCATTGACGTGAACAAACTGAGATCGATCTAAAAAATACGATTTAAACCAGCTTAGGGCGGTTCCTTTGATGCCAATTCGATGTTCCAGTCTCTGTAAAAGAATTTGATGGTCAATGGTGTCAAATGCAGCACTAAGATCTAACAGGACAAGTACAGAGATGAGTCCTTTGTCTGATGCCATTAGGAGGTCATTTGTAACTTTGACTAATGCGGTCTCTGTGCTATGATGCACTCTAAATCCTGACTGAAAATCCTCAAATAGACTATTGTTATGGAGAAAGTCACACAGCTGATTAGCTACAGCTTTCTCAAGTATCTTAGACAGAAAGGGAAGGTTTGATATCGGTCTGTAGTTGGCTAAGACCTCTGGGTCTAGAGTGGGCTTTTTAAGAAGAGGTTTAATTACAGCTACCTTAAAGGACTGTGGTACATATCCTGATAATAAAGACAGATTAATCATATCCAATAACGAATTACTAACTACAGGTAAAACATCCTTGAGCAACCTGGTTGGGATGGAGTCTAAGAGACAGGATGACGGCTTAGCTGCAGAAATGATTAAAGTTATTTGATGAAGGTCGATGGGGGAAAAACAGTCTAAATACATATCAGGTTTTACAGCTGTTTCAAAACTTGCTGTATCAGAATGCAGATCAATGCCTGTTGAGGGCAAGAGGTGATGGATTTTGTCTCTAATAGTTATAATCTTATCATTAAAGAAGCTCATGAAGTCATTGCTACTTAGACCTAAAGGAATAGATGGTTCAGTAGAGCTGTGATTCTCTGTTAGCCTGGCTACAGTGCTGAAGAGAAACCTGGGGTTGTTCTTATTCTCCTCAATTAAAGAAGAGTAATAGGCTGCTCTGGCATTACGGAGAGCCTTCCTGTATGTTTTGAGATTATCTTGCCAGACTAGATGAGATTCTTCCAGTTTAGTGGCACGCCATTTGCGTTCAGATTTACGTGCCTCTTGCTTTAATTTACGAGTCTGCTGGCTATACCATGGTGCTAGCCTTCTTTGTTTAATTATCTTCTTTTTCAGAGGTGCAATAGAGTCTAGAGTTGTCCGTAATGAGCCTGTAATACTATCAACAAGATGGTCTATTTGTGGGTGGCTAAAGGAAGTAGACAAGTCCTCTGTTACAGTTAGACATGGCATTTGATTCAATGCTGAAGGAATCACTTCCTTAAATTTGGCTACAGCACTATCAGATAAACATCTGCTGTAGAAGCTTCTACACAAAGGCTTATAGTCCGGTAGTATGAACTCAAAGGTTATTAAAAAATGGTCAGACAGAAGAGGATTCTGTGGGAAGACTATTATATTATCAATTTCAATGCCATATGAAAGAACAAGATCAAGAGTGTGGTTCAGACAATGAGTCGGTTTATTTACACTTTGACAAAAGCCAATTGAGTCTAATAGAGAGATAAACGCAGTACTAAGACTATCATTGTGGTTGTCCACATGAATGTTAAAATCACCTACAATAATTACTTTATCTGTTTTAAGGATCAAGCCTGATGCAAATTCTGCAAATTCAGATAAAAATTCAGAATAAGGACCTGGAGCTCGATATACTGTAACAAATAAAATTGGCTGTAAAGTTTTCCAGGTTGGGTGAGTGAGGCTAAGGACAAGACTTTCAAATGAATTATAATTTAGTTTAGGTTTGGGATTTATTAATAGACTTGAGTCAAATATGGCTCCAACTCCACCACCTCGACCAGTACTTCGAGGAACATGAGTATTATAATGACTCGGAGGAGTGGATTCATTTAAGCTAACATATTCATCCTCCTGCAGCCAGGTTTCAGTGAGGCAAAACAAATCAATATCATAGTCAGATATTAATTCATTGACTAAGACAGCTTTAGATGACAAAGACCTGATATTCAATAGTCCACATTTAATTCTCTTATTTTGGACTGTTGGAGATGTTGATTTAATTTGTATTAAGTTTTTATGATGAACTCCTCTTCTGTTTGTTTTATCTTTAAATAATGTAGGTGGACGGGGGACAGACACAGTCTCTATACTAAAGGACTGGGTGGGCAACTGCTCTAATGGAGGCGCAGAGAAGCGTGTAAGACTGCAGCTCTGCTTCCTGGTCTCAACTCTGGGTTGTCATGGTTTTGGTCAGCTAATAAACTTGGCCATATTTCTAGATATGAGAGCTGCTCCATCCAAAGTGGGATGGATGCCGTCTCTCCCAATCAGACCAGGTTTTCCCCAGAAAGGTGTCCAATTATCTATGAAGCCCACATCGTTTGCTGGACACCACCTCGACAGCCAGCGGTGAAATGACGACATGCGGCTAAACATGTCATCACTGGTCACATTGGGGAGGGGACCAGAGAAAACTACGGAGTCCGACATACTCTGGTGCTGGAATCCAATCTAATCAAGAAGCAGTAAACCGAATCAAAGGACTGCTTATGTGGATCTTCTCTAAGAGCACTTTCATCATTTTCATGCTGTATGTGAAAACAAGAAACTCTAATGCCACATAATGTCTTTGTGTGTCGGTGAGTGTGAGACTTCAAACTGAAACAATATAAAACTTCTGTAATGTTTGCAGCTTGGTGGCTTTTGAAACGTGTTGACACCTACACTGACTCCTCAAGGCTGCATGATTTCTCTGCTTTTCATTGAAAACTGATTGAGAAATTCCGCAAGAGTGCCACTATCAATCCAACACTGATTGTGGGTGGGTGACAAAAGCCAAAACATCCCGAGCTGGCAGTCACAGATCGAAAGTCAGCTCTGCGCACAATTAACACCTCACAGTATGTACAATGGCCTGCATGAAAAAGTGTCCTTTCACGTGTGTCGGGTTATTTGTGTTGTGCAGAAATCTGGGCTTGTTTGCACAGCTCACAGCCTGTCTTTCTTTCACTTGAAACTGAATTGAGGTCAGCATTATAGATTACACAAACATTTATAATGAAGACATAAGGTTGCCTTGAAAGTCCACTTTCAGTTGTAAGAGGTTTTTGTATTGGTTTTGTATATAAATAAAATTGATTTGAATTGGGGTCATACTGTAGTTAGCTGCTGCATAATTGTTCTCTGTAGGAATCAACACACATAGATGAGGTTCTAAGTTAACTGGTCTTAGAAACACTTTTAAGGAGCTGCTGTGAAATAATTACAAAGGTGGTTGGGTTATTAGATCAAACTTGTGGTAAGATTTTTGTCTCACCTTTTCGAAGATCAGCAGACGTTTAAGTCAACATTACAAAGGTTGACCAAAAAACTGATCATAAAAATTTACATTTATAATTAATTAATATATATCCTAATCTAAAATGGTATAATGGAAAGCTATGGCACAGCTAAATGATCTTGTTATGACAACACAAATGGTGATCCTGTCTGAAATGTATGTACAATACAAAAATAAATGTAAGAGTGAATTTCGCTTTACCACAACAGAGCTGATATGGGATATGGGCATTTGATGGCAGAGACAGCACTACCTTTAAATAAACGCATTACCTAAATGCTAGAATATTGATACACCAAGCCACGAGCCACCCAGGATTGGGTACATATTAAAGCGTTATTGATACTGGATTGATCATCCTGCTGAAAAAAAAACCTGGACAAAAATAAATATCTAAACTGGATGTAAAACTGTAAGTTTACTTACAAGCCTTCTGGGCTCACTTGTCAGACTGAAGTACAGAACTTCAGGCAAGACATCACCTAAAAGTCTGAACATCTACTGACTGACTACAAGTTGCCATTCACATCCATGCATATCTTTACCATGCATCAGTCCTACATCTAAGAAATAAATGAAAGCTTTTTCTGATGGATTGCCTCTTCATTTTTCCATCCCTCTTAATCTTCCCGCTTTAATTTCCTGCTAATTGCTTGTAACTGTTCCAGCTGTTTTGGTTTAATAACTCTACAATGTTGGCCTCTTCAGCCTGTTTAGCTCCTAATTTAGGGAGACCGTCTTTGGATCTATGCAATGTGGGATGTGGAGGAGGCTGAGAGGAGAAATGTGGAACCAAACTGCACCTGAGCTACAGGATGAGATCCCCTTCAGCTCAGATCCCAATTGGATTTTTACTCCGAGGCCTCCTTGAAGATATTTGGATGAGCTATGAGTCTGGCAGCTGCTGTAGATGGGCTCTGACACAGCCACCTGGTGCACCTGAGCATGAGCATGTTTCATCTGCAGTCCTATATCCTGTTAGAGAAATGTATGATTTAGTCAGATTAGTTTGTCTTTTTATTTTTTAATCTGTTTTTCTTTTCTTCTATTTAAATCTGACTTGCCAAATTCAATGATATTACTTCAATTCAATTTTATTTATATAACACCAAATCATAACAAAAGTTATCTCATGACATTTTCCATGCAGAGCAGGTCTAGACTGTACTCTGTAATATTCACAGAGAACCAACAATTTCCACCATAAGCAAGCACTTGGCGACAGTGACGAGGAAAAACTTGAAAAAAAAAGAGCATTTTGCAGTGAGGGAAGAAATATTGAAATCTTTTACTATGTAATAATACGTTGCTATACAAATTCTCCATTACAAGAAAAAGCTGTCCATTCACATTTAGAGTCTGGTACATATTTAAAAGTATTAGCAGTAAAATGAACTGAAATAAAAATTAAAAGTAAAGTAAACGTGCTCATAGGAAGCAGAATAACAGTCTGATATTATATATTGTTGTTATTATTACTGCATTACTATGAAAGTGGCATTTTAATGTTTAGCAGGTTATGTTGAAACTAATTTAAAGAACTTTAAATACCTTTGTGTTCTGTATAAATTTTGGTTATTTTTTGTGTTTTATCCTAAATGTAGTGCAGTAAAATAAATAGGTTAGAGTTAGGATTTTGTGGTTTGTTCTGACACCTTTCTATCAGAACCAACATGAACTTTTTCATCATTCTGAGCTACAGTACCTCGTCTGTTGGATCAGACCACATGGCCAGCCTTGGAACCAGGACCCGGGGCTTTTGTTATCTTAGTGTGCACACTAAGATTTGCGTGACAACTACATCTGTCAACTGGAGCCCACTCTCAACAAGTGAGAGAGAGAGAACCCCCACACTACCACTAGCTGGGAATAGACAGCAGATGAGGAAGAGGCATCAATATCAGTCAATAGCT
This sequence comes from Larimichthys crocea, assembly GCF_000972845.2. NCBI lineage: Eukaryota > Metazoa > Chordata > Actinopteri > Sciaenidae > Larimichthys > Larimichthys crocea. The sequence goes on from NC_040017.1 coordinate 2,701,964, forward strand.
ATTGATTAACTCATCGATGAGGATGGGCATTGTGCGTGTTTGTGTTGGGGTGGGGGTGGGGATGGGTAGAGAATGGGAGGTGGGCTGCTGTTTATTGGGGGTCACAGGCCAACTCAGTTGTCCATGGTTGTGGACTTTCATGGGAACAAGTGTCCACTTGGTAGCTGTCATTCAGAATTAAGCCTCCGGTCTGGGAGGCTGCACTGTTAGTAGGCCAGGTCAGTATGAGGGGGGCATACATTGTATTGATGTCTCTTATTTTGAAAGTGACAAAGCACAAATAATGTGTTTTTTTGGTTTTTTTTTAATGAATTTGGCCAGTACCATCTGTTTTATGTTATTCTGTTGAACTTTTTCTCAGAGATCTTTTGTTTGGCCTGACATAATGTTTATTAGTATTTAGGGATAGCAGTCTGTCATCCCTTTGGCCTGGACTGAAAAATCTCCACAACTATTGGATGGATTGCCATGAAATGTGGTGCAGACCTTCATGTTTCCATGTTATGGACCAAATACCTGCCAGACTAATCACATTCCCTTGTGTTTAATGAAAATTAGCTACACTACAATAGTCAGCATGTTAAACACTACCTGTTATACATAAGCATGTCAGCATGCCATCGTTATATGTTAGCATGCTGATGTTATGCCTGTTCTCGCTCCAAATCAGCCTCAGCTTACACTTCAAACAACGGTGCTGTAGGTACACCTCAAAGCAAAGCTTGAAGTAGTGTGACATCAGGTGTGTTTCGATAAACTTATTTTGATGCACATTTTAAAGAACTCCATTCAAAAAAGTTTGATGGAAACAGCAAAATAAAAATAAATGCCAAAAATGAAAACGCTCACTGAAGGTGATTTAATGAGGCTTACTGGAAACGTGGATGGCTGGGTGAACAAAGCACATGACTTAGAGATAACAGACAGCCATTTGCATGTATGTCCTCTTATGCAGAGGCACAACATCAGCCTAATAATGACCCGACCTGACAGATGTGCCATGTTGGGAATGAAAATGAGTATCAGTTTCAGTCAGTGGCAGTTTCTTGGTTTATTCCATCCAGTGTGTCAAAGTAAAGTAGTATTTTGACAACTTCTTTGAGGTGTTCCATTACACTGACCCACAGGAGCACAGCACAGTCTTACTGTGAACGCAGTGAGACAAAAGGAAGTAAATTATTGGTGCTGTTAGACTCAGGAGTAAAGTAATTCTCTGGCATTTCTTTTCCGATCACCATGTATGTCTCTCAAGTTGGAAGATGGCTGTGATCACTGAGCTAGGATAGGTTGGGGTTCAACATGTAGTCTGCCATACCAAGTCACAGCAAGAATATATGACTCATCTGACACAGGGATAATCTCTAAATGCAAAAATGTTGTAGAGTCTTATTTAAAAAGTATCGTTCTCTGACTATGAACATAATCTTTCCTCTTGCTTTAGCTACTTAAACTCTAAACCTAACTAAACCCTAACCATCATGTTGCCAGAACACTTATGGCAATGATCAATTATCAATCTTTGGAGTCTACAGTCATTACTCACAATTTAGGCGTGTGTTGGTTAGAAGCCGGTTAGGACCTGTTTTCCAACACGTAATTGCAGAGTCTCAAAAGGTCCAAAAAAGATTCAAACAAGATTCAAAGATCTCTAGACATCAACAGAGATTAGGCAATAGAGTTTGTTCTAAGTGGGCTTCGGAATCAAAATGAAGACAAAACGAAGTTCCACAATGTTACATTTTGGTTCTTCCATATTTGCATATCTCAATTCCGTTATCTATGACTCAAGGCTCTGTCCTGGGGGGGGGGCTTCCATACACCTCAGTGTTGTTATCTATGACTCAAGGCTCTGTCTCAGAGAACTCAGGGGTCTTTCACTCTGCTGTCAGACATTCTTTTTTACATTATGTCAACCTGCTGAAGACAATAGATGAAATGTTATGAGGATACATTGTCTGGGGGTCCAAAAATGTGAAAACATTTGTACCATTCCATCAAGCAGACGTTTCACTGGGTAATTACAACATTTCATTGTAATCAGCCAATAGATGTTAAGGCATTTCAGTCTAGACCAATGTGATGGCCTAATCACCTGATATTCCATCATGAGTATCATGGCTAAAAACAATGCAGTACACTGCCCAACTCCCTGCTGCCTGTGCTTTCCACAATAAACTGTGTGAAGGAAAGTGCTGATTCATTGTCTTCGAGCTCGGGGCCCATAAAGCCGGAGAAAACATGTTGAGGTCAAGTGTCTGACTTGTTAACTTGAAGCTTTTTGATTTTGTTGATCCAAGCACAGGTTAGATTGTACTATTAGAGCTGTAAGATCCTAAAGCGCTCTGGCATGTTTCTCAAGACAAGCAATTACACACACACACACACACACACACACACCTTGCTGGCTTTCCAGACTCCCTGTTGACCTCTCAAGAATGTATGTAGCTGTTTCTCCACACACACTCACAAATACACCTGTTTGCTGCAGTTCTGCTCTGCGTGTCAGTGACCTTGCTTCGTCAAATCCTTGAACTGTCCCATTTGAACAGACTAAGCTACTTGTTTTTAATTTACTGAGGCTCTGCTGGGACTGCAGCACCCAGGACTGTCAGTGTGGGGAATGTAGGCCATTCAAACTCGGCTTCAGCAGGCAGGGTTTCTAGGTCATGTTCATAATCAATTTTTCAATAAATGTGTGGCTGCACTGAGGTCCATGTGACATCACTGAATACATGCAGACATGACCTTATATGACATGTCGTCTGAGGGGACGGCTTTCTAAGACACACTTTATAAAGGGTTTGCAACTTTTATCAGCTAAGTTAATAAATAATTAGGGTAGTGTTAAAGAGGATAACTTTATTTATTTGTCCTAAATTAATCAGGTAGACCAGTCCAATGGTGTGTGTGTGTGTGTGTGTGTGTGTGTGTGCGTGTGTGTGTGGGTGGGTGTGTGTGTATGTGTGTGTGTGTGTGTGTGTACATTTGTTGGGGACTCCAGTGAGTTTTTCTGGCAGTGTGTGTGGGGGTGAGTCAAAATAAACTAGTGTGTGGAATTGATTTTCTAAAGTTTGCAGTAACCTGCAATTCATTACACTCACATACACATCAACTACTTACTAACATATCATCAAGTCTGCAGTTACACCAATACAGTTGTCATTACCAGTGGTATAACAGCAAATCTATGTACAGTCAGTCTCACACTCTCAGTCTCCTCTTAAAATACAAAAGGCATTTATCTATGTACGTTTGTTTCTATAAATTCTGTAGAGATGATATATACTAGATTTCCACTGTCTGTGAGGGTGATGAATGTAAGTCTCTCGGAGCCATTAAGAGTACACTTGGTGTATGTGTGACATCCTAGATTTTTTGTAGAGAACATTATTTCTGGAACCAAACGCGGCTCTTCTCTGACTCATATATATTCATATAATCAACAATTCAGTAACTCAATAAAGAGGTTTTAGTGTTAGTTACTTCGTAATGACAGAGGCCGATGACCTGGCAAATCAAAGTTCTTTATTACCGATCTGTGAAGCATCCATCCATCCATCCAGCTTTATTTACAGCTCGCCTATTACACGTCTGTAAAGGCTGCACAATGATTCTATCCTCAGTTTTCTTACTGCAGCATCATATCTCTTTAAGTGTCTTCTACAGCAAAAAGACCCAAAGAGTCCTAGGATCACTGAGGACAGAAATCTGTTTAAGCAAGTGGTGCTGCCATGATCACATTTTCTCACACATTTACACACATATGCACACAAACACACGTTTTGTGTAATGCATCTCACTGCAGCTGTAGCAGCCATCCTGCTTCCTTCTGCCAACAGTCAGCGTCACAGAGCAACGGCGGTTGTGGCGGTTTTTGAATTAAAACTATGACCTGGGGCACTTAGTTAACTTATTATGGAAAACTGAGGCCCTCACCAACACCCTCACGCACACACACACACACACACACACACATCCTCCTGTCTTTTGATAAGGCTTGTACCCTTGTCAACAAGCACACAATTTAATTAGTGTTGATTGTTGTTGGCGTGTTCAATAGTTATTAATTAGAGCGGGGAGGGGCCCCAGTCTTGATTGCACGCCTGAAGCTGTGACGCATTGTGTTGTCTCACACTCCAGAATAACAGAGATGCTGTGAAAAATCAAAGACTGGTTGGTGGGGGTTAGGATCGGGGGTTGTAACCCCCTTAATATCTTTTTAACTAAGAACATATTAAACAGCAACATGTGGACAGAAAGTGTGCTGATTTGCTGATTGTGATTCATTTTCAGCCAACATGACGTGTATATATATATATCATATATATATATATCTATATATATCTTATCTATATAATATGCAAATCAGAGTTCATTCATTCATTCAACATGTTTTTCATATCGTCTTTAGCTCGGGCTGCTTCATTTTTTTTATACTTTATACTTTATCACTTCAAATTTTTATAAAGAGTTCAATTACAAATGTTTGTTGTAACTGGTAAATCAATGTCTACTCACCATACTCTATAAATAGAAGTGTGCCTGCCATATTTGTGTGCGACTGTAATTGAAAAACGGCTTTAAACTCGGCCACATCAGGGCTGAATTAAATCAAGTTCTAAAATCAGTTTCACCTTTTTGCCGCATTTGTTTTCAAAATACAGAACACGTCTGTCACATTCAAACAATTCTGATTCCCTTATTGCAACTTCCTGAGTTATCCAAAGCATTTATGAAAATAAGCTGCTTGCTAGACGCTGAAATTCATCCACATTCCTCTAAGATGTTGTAGCATGTTGGCAAACCTTGACTTTTACACATGCAGCAGACTCAGAATGAGAAGGCGTGTTTGCAGCCACTCGGTGAATGGAAAGTCCAATATTTAGTCTTTCAGCTCTGTTCTTGGTCTGTGGCTCTGTAGCTGCTCAGTGCTCCTCTGTTTTACACTGGACTGTGTGCTGCTGAGTGTGTTGTCTGCAGTGAGAGAGTTGGTGAGATTTCTCTTTATTGTTCATAATGTTTCTGGTTTTATGTTTGATGTGATTACAGTTTTCCGTGCCTTCAAGTCAATAAAGACACAATGCAATGTAAAAATGCTAAAAGTGACAACAACACGTGGGCTCAGCATTAAAAGTCTCTCTGCCACACTCCGCCTGAATCCCCATCTGTAGTCTATAGCTCCTCTGGAGCTGCACTCGTATTGACCTCTCTACCCGTGCTCCAGGCTGACACTTCATCAAGAGGCCATATGATAGAGCAGGAGTGACGAGGACCATCCTCCCCCCTCTCTCTGCTCCTTCCTCTCCGTCCTGCTCTTGATGTGCCTTTTGTTTGGTGCCTAATGACAGCTGTGATGGAACCGTCATGCTCTGTGATCACACCGGCCCGCAGCCAGGCCTTCTTTCTGCTGCTGCCACCGCTCTGCTCATTCGCCATCTCTATACACTCCCAGTAGGAGAGAGAGCTCTGAAGGTCAAACGCAACCTCGCCATCCCACCTTATCACCCCTGATGTAACGTGGCACCATATCAAATCTCATTTCAGAGATCTCGTTTGTTTTGTAAAATATGCATGTGTGTATTTAGATATGTTTATGTATATGCTGCCATAAGCTGCAGACAGGGAGGCCCAGTGGCTAAAAATATCATTTTCTCTGGCCCAGGAATTGTCTGGAGGGTTCATTGGAAACTTGTGCAGCTGGGTGCGTTTCCTGCTGTTTGCCTGAACACATACCCTCATTCGGAGACGGTGAGCAGCTCTGCCTATTAAAATGTAAATTCCCTCTCGGTGCAGCGGCAGTAGCAGCAGCAGCGACGACGGCAGGCGAACTCAGACTGGGATGCAACGGGGAAGGAAGGAGAGGCTGGTGGGGGTGAGAGGTGTACGTGCTATAGGCAGGATCTGTCTTTCACCATGCAGCCGCTCCCAGATAGGCAGCATGTGGCTGTAAGATATGCTCGGCTGCCGGGCCCTTCAGTGGATTTCAAAGCCCAGGATGGAAACAAAAGGTGACCGGGCCATTCCTCTGATGCAAGCTCACTGTAATAGACTTCATTTGACTGACTTTATGCACTCACTCTCCTTATGTGTGTGTCGTTTTTCAGTCAAAGCATTTCTGGATGCACATTATAATAATATTTTTTGTAAATTAAGTATATTACACATTTTTCTTCAAACATATTTGAAGTGATTAACAATCATTTATGTCACAATATCATATTGCAAAATAAGCATTTTCTATTTTTCATATTTTCCACTGCATTAACACATTATTATTGTTGTCTTAGAGCTGCTTTTAAATGACCTGCCAATCAATATGAAGAGAATGGAGGTTCCAATCCTCTTTGAGTTTTGCTTGTTACTTTCAGTATAATGGTGCCAATTTCTTTTGCATATAACAGACTAATTTTGACTTTTATTGAATGCATTTATTTTGTACAAGATAAACCTTTGACAATGCTCACTTTCAAGATCCTGACAAATCACTCTCTGCCACTAAGTACTAACTATTCTGTATGTGCTGAGTACAAATAAAACAAATAAATACAATAAAAAACACAACAAAATATTAAATGATAACATGATGCTAGTTATGGCTGTTTCATGAGTATAAAAGGGCTAGTTTTAAATAATACAGTGAAAACAACAGAGACATGGACAGTGAATAATAGATTGGCATGTCATTGTGAAGTGAGGGCAATTGTTGAATTACATATAACCGTGAAACAATATCTGTCTGTACTGTCCTTATCAAATAAACAAAAGAGAAGAAATACAAATCAAATAAAGGTTTTGAATTCAATGTGAAGACGATGAGTGAAGGAAAAAAGGTTACAGCATAATTGTTGTAATGGTCCTTTTTTAAAGTCGCCCTCTTTCAAGAATTTGTTATATTCATTAAATGAATAGAAATTGTGTACACATTTGTTTTAATTTTATGAACTGTATTTTTATTTTGCTTCTTTGTCTTTTCTCTGATTAATACCTATTCTGTTCAGAAGTTATGTGCAGCAGCTCACTGTGCAATAGTCATCATTACTACTGGCCAGTAAAAAATATAACAGCTCATCAAGGCATACAGTATTAAGTAAACATGTGTAGCCTTGTTTCCTTAGTTTGGATTCTCCAGTGACCAAAATGAGAGAACAGAATGACATGAATTGTTGAATGTTTTTTGTGTAACTGCACGCTGACTGCAAACCAGTGTTCCAGCTGGCTGGATTTGCTGGTGTCTTGTCTTCAGTCTTGAGTTCTCGGTGTGGAACACTAGATGGAGCTGCGATCATACAGCAGGCAGCTCACGGCGTGTGACACGGTGCAGTGGAGCTCTGTCTTCATGCTGAACACAAGAAACACTGCTTCAGATCCTCCTGTCGGTCCTGTGCATAATGCACCGCTTGTATTTGACTTTTTTCCTATGCAGCATGTCATCAAAGAACAAACAATTGTTGAGAGGAGAAAGAAATGTGAAATTTTACATTTGTACTGTATTTGAGACCTTGACTGTGGTGCACCAGAGGGCTTGGTCAGTGCTGAGTCCTGTGGCAGAATCTCATTATTCCCTGAAACAGAAAGGCTGTGGTGGAATTCACCTGATGCTCTTCAGTGTGTGACAATAAGCAGCATTGATTTAGCAGTCACAGGCTGATTTATGTGGGACCAAACGACAGTCTTGTGTCTGCTACCCCGATAGAACCTGTGCCCTTTCTCTGCTTTTGGAGGTGAGCAAACATGCCGATTGTATGAAAGGAAAATGAGCTTTCTCGCTTTGTCACAAGCTCTACTGTGATTTTGTGATTTTAAATGGACTCTTTAAAGGCACTGAGTGGATTTTGCAGAAGTCACACACACACACACGCACACACACACACACTCACACACACACACACACACACACACACACACACGCTCATCTGCTAATTTGCTTAAAGGATAAGGCTGGTGGCATTTCATTTCTTTCCAAATGTAAACAAATCACATGAAAACAGCAAAACCAACAATAAATCTACTAGCAAGTATTGTTGCTGTAAACACTGTGTATTAATCCTCAGATAAAAACAGTCCCTAACAAATGTGCTGTTTCTTCCTGTTTGAATAATGATTGATACAAACTGTGGTGTCCAGCTTTGTTTTTGTGTTTTATATTTTACTTTTGAATAAAATAAGACGATTTTGAAAGATTTGTCCTCAGTAGGAACCAAGTTGGAAGTCAGAGTGTGTAAGGAGAAACACTGTTGGTTTTGGTCTTTTTGTGAGATTTGTTGGCAAAAGAACCCCAGAATGCATACAAGATATATAAAATAAAAATACACATATATACCAGATAGTCTCAGTGTACTTACAGCACATTTAGATTCTTTATTATTCATGTTGTGGGTCTGTGCCACAACTACAGGAAAATGTTAAAATATAATGTTACAGCCACTGTAAGTAGAGAAGAAGTCATAATCCAGCTCATTAATGTCTGTTGTAGAGCAGCATCTATCTAAAATGTACTGACATTAGCCACCATAAAATACTGGTCATACCAGACAAAGTAAAACTGTAACAGTAAAAGTGGACTGATGGTGCATTGTGTTGCTCATGATTTCAACTTTCCATGTGTAAGAGAAATAATTATTTCAAATATTTCAGAGTCACTTAAAAAGATACTCAAGAATAACAAATAAATCAACCTGAGAACCTGAAATATAAAATGTAAATGTAAAACATATTGGGGATGTCTGCAGCTCAGGTGGGAAAAATGCTTAAAATACAACAACAAGATGTTATTCACTCATGTATTGGTTGCTGGCCCCTACATAAGTTTACTTATGCAAATGCACATGTCTGTGACAGATCCTTCTATAGATTTGGGAATTCCATAAATATTCAATTCAGTTTTTTCACTACATGAATACCTAACATTGTTTGCAAAAACACAATTTACAGTTCAGAATTTTCACGTACGAAAATTCATTCATTTTCACAAACGAAACCCAGCAAGTGCTCCAGAATGTACCCAAAATTCACCTGTGGATTTCACACAGCATTTTAAGTTTATTTCATTGTTCATTATTTAATATTAGTGCATCATTTCATAGATGATGAGACAAACGACCAGAGTATGAAATTGTCATTGCACCTTACAGTGGCTCTGACAGACTGCACCTCGCTTCCAGTATTTGACCATGTATTGAATCACAAGTTTGCTTAAAGTCTCCATAATGGAATAAGATCTGTGGAGGCAATTGCTTTCTCAATACTGATTAGCTCACAGTGTGTCTCAAAAGTGCTGCCTGCACCTGCAGGAAGCAGCCGACAGCAGCGTGAGCTCGTTTCTCCTGCTGAAGACAGAAAACACACACTTCCTGACTGCTATGACTGAACTAAATGAACAAATGTCTATTGCAGTATATTAAAAAATAATAATAATAAAAAAAATTAATCATAAGGAAGAAATGAAATGGCAATATGACGGACTGAAATGAAATAAAAATGTGTGATTTATTTCCCAGTTTTCTAAGAAGTTATAATAAGCGATGATGTTATTGTCTGTACATAGATGTGTCCTGTAGCATCTGTTAGTATGTTCATTAAACTGACACTTTAAAAACTAAATGAACTTTGAAAAAGTTCAGCTAAAAAATTCCCTGAAAATAAAATTAAAAAATTTTTGAGAAACTAAAAGAAAAAGTAAATATGAAATAAAAATTGAGAAGGTGTCTTTTCCTGTCCACAGGTCTCCCGTCAGCCTGTCCATGCCTCCAAATCAATTCGTCCGCACACCTTGACAACAAATAGGTTGTTTGTCATTGCACCAGTTAATGTTTGGTTACATTTGGGTAACTAAAACCACTTAACCACAGCTAAAAGAAACCAATGCTGAGTTTAAACAACGTTAAACACTTTTCATTCCTGAGCACCTTGACCTCATCATAGAAATGTTTCCACCCTGAGAGTCATTTCAGGGGCAGAATTTGTAGAAATTCTTGAACAGGACCACAGATTTTTCTCACTGACCGTCTCTAAGCTACAGTTATCATTAAACTGTTTCTCTACTTTACACAGAAACATGTTTCTATAAATGGACCTGAGCCACCTGAACCACCTCCCGCAAACAGTTGTAGAGGTACAAAAACCAGGATCTAATTCCTCACTGGCTTTTCATCCACAATGCCAGTTGTCATGGTTACAATGCCTTGTTAAGCAGGAGACCCTGCTTCCAGAAACTAAACCCAGATCATCATATGCACATATCTTGATTATTAGTTAGGAGTTATTACATTTTACATTTCATTAAAAAAATCATAAAAACAAGTGGAATCAATGTAGGTCTTTTATATTATACATTGACATTATAAGAAGATTCTTCCATATTACACAGCTTCAGGTTCATTTTTTATTACAGTTTTATCTACAGTTATCTGTAATTATTACATTATCAGTTACAGTTCAAACACATACAATTTGACAGATTTCCCAATTTGGACATTGTGAGTCTAATCCAAGATAGTTCTATGTCATATGACCTGATGACTGTATGATTCCACTTCATTTATGCACAGAGAGGAGTCTGAGCTCACTCAAATACCCACTCCCACACACACACACACACACACACAGTCAATGTATATATTGTGAGCTAGGTGCAGCTAACATGGGTCAGACCTTTTTTAACTTGTGAGTAATAAGGTGAAACTCACATCCCTCTGAACACACCTTTACAGGTGTTGCTGTGGTTTGATACTGTTGTTTGTTGTTTGTTTCAGGTCATTCTGCCACATAAAAATGTATGTATGTATTATGTGCAAACTTGCATTGATAGGACAGACCAGAGCAGACTCCACTGGGCTTGGACCGTACCTGCTATGTTATATTGAATTTGACTCTGGTGGACTTCACTGTACAACCTCCACAGTGTTTCTGTAACTGAACCATGAAGAACTCCTCATCTGTACTAAACTGTCCCACAATTCAGTCTACAAAATAGTCCTCTTCCTGCTCTCACTGAAATGGTTTATTCTCTCCTAGAGAGATGTAAGAGTTGAAAATTGTCCACCTGTCTTTTTCAGTGAAAATGAATTCCAGGTCTAACCACTTGTCAGGCCTTGTGTAATTTAAGAGACTGCTGCAAATATCTTTTAAGTAATGAGAAGTCATTGTCGTGGCTGTTGTTAGAGCGCATCACACAAAGGCTTCCATTCTGTCTGAAACGTTACATTCAGCCACGATGAGGGGGAAAAAAAGCCTGAATGACTCCACGGCCTTTTGAACCCCAAGTCAAATATCATTGTGTGAGCTCGTCTCCTGAGTAGTAGTCACCAAATACTGCTGTTAGTACTGATTGAAAATCCATGAGGACCTTCGTGAAAGCGGCACAGCGCCCTTGAAAAATGATACAAAAAATGTCTCTGTCCTTCCTATCAAAATGTTGTGTCTGAGGTCTGCAGCACCTCGACTCCCAGCTCAATTATTTTAGCTGAAAAAAGGAGAGAGAGGCTGGAGAGTGTTCATAGACAATTTCACTTTTATTTGAAATGACTGTGACCACGGCAGTTACAATAGGCTTTTAGAGGCCATCAGAGCTGTTTTGGTGGGATCGGCTTTGGCCCCATCTCTTACAGATTTGTCACAGTTTTGTTGTTGCAGTGTTTGTTTAGAGGCTGAACACTCTGTCTGTCTACATTGGACTAATTATTGGTCACCATGGCTACCTTTTTTTTTCCACCAAGTGATTGCTTTGACGCGTTTTAAAGCATAATCCCAATCAAAGTTAGAAAAAGCGAATGCTAACCTGTCCTAAAGGCCATAGTCGATGTCCCTACAGTACCATTACCAACTCTCAAAGCTTCCTCAGACTCTGGCTGAAGTTATGCTAGTAATAAATAAAGATATAAAAAGTGCAATAAATGGTAACATTGAGTTAAATATTGTGTTTTAAAGAGTAAAAGTCAAGTATTAGAACTCTGAGAGCAGAGTAATGGCACAATGATTTGCAGAACTAGTTCTAGGCCAGTTATCCAATTGTAAATAACCTACTTTCTTCATTAATGGAAAAGATGTTTTTGCTGCAGAACAAAACATAAAACTTTCTGAACCACAGTCAAAACTGGACATCTAGCATCCGTTTGTCAATTGCTTTTACAGTATTTCACTAACTTTATTTATAATCAAAAATATGAGTAGACCTCTGAAATATAGTACCAAAGTGCTAAATATATACAAAAGTGCTATAGTAATAATATGAATAATATGAATATGAATTCCTAAAGGGCAGTTTCTAATGAGATTGTTAAAGTTGGTACATATGGATTTGCATAAATTATACCAAATTCCATCTATACGTGGTGCTCGTCATGAGTTAGGAGTTAATGTTGTACCAGCACTGACATACCATCTCACATTTGTAAGAAAACAGGACTTTTTTAAAGCTGCAGAAAGCAGCTGAGCTTAATGGAATCTCTGTGTATCTGACAGAGCGAGACTGTCCTCACCAGAAAAAAATGACAGCATTAGTTGCTTGTCCCAACACTTAAAATGACATATGTTAATGTTTCACTAAAAAGCAAAGCCTTGTGGTCATGAGAGTAATGACTGTCTTTGCTCAAGTCAAGAACAAGACTAAGGTAGCATGAGACCGATCCAATCACAGTAATGACAAATAAATCAGACATTGTCAGTCAGTTTAGTAATACCTCTGTTGTTGTGGTCTTGAAATAAAGTCCTATTTGTCTGAAAGACAGAGTAAAACGTAGATCAATTCAGAGGTGAGCCAGAGACCTTCAAAAAGGTGGTCTTAATAAAGTGCTACAACACTTGTTACAAGAATGTGGGGACTTCACTTTCATAGAGATGTGCTCTGTTCAGACCCATTGCATAACTAACTTTTTATTTGCACATTGGGTTTCTTTGTTCCCCGTGTCTCACCTGGATATAAGGGTTCAGTTGTACCTGTAGCATTGCATTCTGGTGTATGGTGATACAGAATAATCCTTGCTCCCATTAGGAAACAGGAATAAGCTCTCCCCCTTCTTCTTTGCTTGCTGATACATGCATATGAATCTGTCATTAGCCCCACCACACACACACACAGATTCAAGCCTCCTCACACTGTGACACCCCTCCATCTGCGTTCCATCTTTCTCCATCTCTTCCCCCCTTGTTCACATGTGTGGCGTAGTTAAACACCTTGTGATTTATAGAGCTTTAATTTGGTTGAGGCCCATCCATTGTTTTGTGGCTTGCAGTGCGGCGGGCTGCCCCGCTGACAGTAATTTCCCGCCAGTTGGGGAGGATTGTGTATCATGAGCTAATGGCATTCTCTTTTCCCCCCGTGTTTGCCGGAGGAACGAGGTGTGTGTCAGTGTCTGAGGGGTTTAAAAGGAGATCTTGTGTTTGAAATCAAGTAAGAAGGTAGTGGCAGAGTAGGAAACAAACAGCAGTTCCTATTTACTCTGCCAATTGCACTTGACGACACCGTGTGTATTGAAATGAACCGCACTGTCTGCAGCTGGAAGAAGGCCTGGGCTGGAATTCGTGCAATAGATGTTAGCAGGTAACAAGTTAGGACAGTCCATTGGCTGATTAGAGAGCTGCTGTAGTTGAGCCTTCCCCTTTACCCTCAGACCCTGATGAGAGTGGACAACTGATCGGACACCGTTTGATTGCTATAACACATATTTACTGAAAGCCAGCTTCATTGTGCCGATCTAATCATGTTGCTGAATTCAAAGGCTGCAACCTGCATGCGGTCCGTTTCATCTCAGTTGTTCACTGAACACTGCGTTCATTTCCACTTCTTCCTGATTGTTTCCTCTTTTTTTCTTTTTACTACTTTGTTTACTACTTGAGTGCACAATTCTAACATTGTACTTATCAGAAATAATAAAGGTCTGTGGTCACACATGTAATATTTGAAAACATCTGGCTACTGTTGTTTTTATCCAAACAGGAAGACATACTGGAAAGATCCAACCCCATCATCCCCCAACATCAGACCATTCATCTCAAACAATGCTGCTCAATACATAGCTCTATCTCTATCTCCTACACTGGCACTAGACATATAAATAGACATAGAAACACAGAATAGAGATACTGGACTTTATGTCTGTTGGTCACCTTGGGGTCCAGACTGAAATATTTCAAAAACATTTGGAAGGATTGCCATTCAATTTTGTACAGCTATTCATGGTGTCCAGTCAAGGAATCCCAAATACTCTGGGACACTCGCAGGTTTTTAATTGAGGGAAATTTATATGTACAAATGTTGGTGATTTCCTGACTTTCTTTTATTTGAAACAGAATCAGACAAACTTTTTTACCTGTTGCAAAGTGAGAATTTATCTTTGACATGGCTCACGCAGGTACATATTGAACAAAAACATAGATGACCTTCATCACGTGCATTTCTTCCAATACTTTGGTTTATGGTTTTGGACTTGGTTTTGGCTAATCAGCAAATGTTAGCGTGCCAACTATGGTCGCAGCCATGGTAACTAGTGCTGTATGAATCGCGATTCATCAGAATCATTCACCCAGATCCTTTTATTGACCCAGGATGAACAAGTCTTTAGTCTCCATTCACCTGGACCCTTACCGCCCTACACCTGCCTAAGACCGGGCCACATATACAGATTAAAACCATAAATTGTGTTCACTACTCCTTTTAACCTATACAATCTCATTACAACATGTCCCAGTCCATCCGCCTAAAAGGCTGACAGAAATCCTGCTACTATTGTGGACAATAAACAGTTGTTTCCACTATTAGCAACAGCTTTGGGAGTCTGGACTCAGGTGAGCTGACACAGTAGATCAGCGTAACTTCCTGCAGAATCCGGATTCAGATTCTGATCCACAGATTCATCCTGCACAAGTAAATCAGGACAGAGCCGGAGACACCGGGGACTCAAGAGACCTGTTTATCGCTCACTGATCCAGCAGGTGACCCAGATTCACTGATTCAACTGAGTCCAGTGAATAATTTCCTTCTCACAGTGCGAGACAAAACAGATTCAGACTCAGGTGAGTGATTGATGATTTAAAGACTTCCCCCAGTCAAATGTAAGAAGATAACCAAGATGATAGATACTTTATTTAAAACACAAACACTCTCTTTGTGTAGCTGAGGCTAATATAGTTCATAGGCTAAAAACAACGTGAGAGTAACAATGTAATTAATGTAACTTTAACTGCAGCATTATATGTCGTAAATAATAATGGTCTTATTTGCCACACTTTATTTACACAATAAAGTGTTAATAAACTTTAGAGACTAGGCTAATATAGCCTAAACACTGTGAGAAGAGCATTTTAATTGCAGCATAATGTGTTAGCATAATCAATAACTATGGATTTATATTCACCACATCTCATTTTGCATATACTATACAGTTGAAGGAGTGGCGCTGACTGAGTTTGAGAATATAATACTGTTGAACTCCAGTGGATCACCTGGAGCGAGTGTGGTTTGTGTTACACTTGGAGAATTTCTATGCTTATGGACATACTGACTCAAGTGACTCAAAGGACTTGTGAGATCTGGGTCTTTAGTAAGTGACTTGTTATAGAATTTTCTATCCTTAGGTTACATGAGGTCACATGTGAGCCTTGAGGTCCTCAGCAGTATTAGTTGTTTGGCTTTGGTTGGGAACAGTAGATGCCACCATATATCAACACTGTGGTGTCCAGGGTCACAGAGACCTGTTGCTGTCTTCATAGACATAATAGATAGCTTGTTGTTGCCGTTCCAATCTGCAAAACAGACATCTGTGTCTCCAGACTAGAATGTGATGGCAATAACACCTGCATGGGTAAAGACATTCTCTTTGACTAAAACTAGTTTAAAGTCTATCCACCAGGATGAGTTGGGCAGAATGTGAGACCAACTCAGGAGACCATTCTCCTTGATCAAGTGTCAATAAATAATACAGCATAAGACATCAGAGGCTCCTGAACACTTTCTGAACTCCTGACCTCACCATTGACCTTTGACTTCAGCAATTTCTCCACAACATGACTCAGATAGACATTTGACATCTCTGGTAACCATCAGAATCCCGAGGTTCAGAATGCAGTTTTTACATGTTTACTGTGAACATGATGACGATGTAAGTATCCTGATCACCAGACTACTGTTTCTGAGAATGACCTCACGAAACTTAGAAGCCTGACTGCAGACTCTTACTCTTCATGTGGGAGTATGGATTACATTTTGACAACACAAGAACATTGTGTCAGTGTGTGATTTCTAACAGATCGCAGAACACCTTGTACAGGCAGACTCTGGTATTGTTTGGTTTGGGAAAGATATCACATAACCAGATATTGATGTGCTGTTACTTCCATATGAAGGAGCCTCAGAATAGCAAAATCATCTGCGTGGCATTCCTTTGGTTCTGCTTATTTGTACAGGACTGCAGCTCATTCTACCTTCTTCTTTCTGTCTGAGGGTATGTCTGTGCAACAAATATGAAGCTTATTTGAACATGACCTTTTATCAAGTGCACAAGTAACATGGTGTGGTGGAGTTGAGTGAAATGATGCTTTCCTTGATGGTTAGTGAGTCTGTCCACTTCCATATCTTTCACCTTGGGGGAGCTGAGCTCTGGATGTCTCTGGTGTCCCTATTACATCATAAAAAGCACTTATTATTAGCAGCTTTAGAACAACATTCAAGGGCACATGAATTTGAAATGGGAAACTTGATGTTTTTTTCCCCTTCTCTCCTCACACCACATATTTGATTTAGCTACCTCTCAATAGTAATTCACTTTGATATGGTTTTCCACATAAACAAAGCTATGTGGCTGGAAGCATGCCGCTGGCCGATGGAGTGTGTCGGCCATAAGAATCCATATCACCACAGCTACAGAGCACTGTCTCCACAGAAATGGAAACGGTGTCATCAGCATTAAGGGAAGGGGAATGCCCATGCTGATTGCTCTCAGTGTGTGTGTGTGTGTGTGTGTGTGTGTGTGTGTGAGTGAGTGAGTTGGGGTTTGTGTGTAAGAGAAAGCGATGGGGGAGGGAATGATTGTTTGTGTTTATTGAACTGTGTGTTTGTGTGATTGCGTGTGTGTGCATCACGCTGACTAGTCTCATGATAGCTTGGCTGTGTGGTGTAGACTGGTGCTCAAAGTGCACTCCACTAGATGGGCAACAGTGTGTGCTGCTAGCATTTTACCTTTAGGCTACTGCAGCAGTCAGTCAGTCAGTGTGTATGTGTTGTGTGTGTGAGTGTGTGTCTTTTTTTTTCTTGTAGAGACACAGGTTGAGGGGTTAGAGACAGAGAAAGAAAAAGAAAAAAGACATTCCCTGTTTATATGCCTACTATTCATAATGCAATTAAAGCAGTAATCTGGAGCCCCTGTAAACACCGCAATACTAATATGCTCATAATGGGACAAAACCTCAAAACCCAATTTAATGTCCCCATCAAACAGAAAGTGCTGTTTATTTCTTCATTTTTACATTTTCTGTGAAAATGGTCAGATATTAAGGCACTTTATTAGGGAGTGTGTGATACACCCCCACTGCTCTACACTGCATGTAGCACTATGAGCTCGTCTTAGTGTCTACCTTCCAGTGAACACGGCCAAACCTGGGACCAAACCGAACCTCTAAAATCAGCTGTGTGCCAGTCTGGCAGGGCATACAGTGGCCTACTGATCTTGTTTTCTTGCTGGGTTTAGCTCCTGGCATTCTTGGGCTGAGTCAGTTTGGTTAGCTAACCAAGCTCACGACAGTTTGTTACATAGCAATCTTTCCAATAGGAAAGTCCATAAATCACTTATGTAGTGTAATGAGTAAGCTACTTTAGTTACTTCAGAGGAAAAAGCAGTGAATATATTGTGTATGAAATCTGATCCAATTTCACCAAAATCACTAAATAAAGTTCTAAAGTTGTGCTTTTGTACAGTAAGTGAGGCCCGGCCTTCAATTCAATTTAATTCAATTCATTTTTATTTTTATATCATAACCAAAGTTATCTCATGACACTTTTCATACAGAGCAGGTCTAGACCGTACTCTTTATAATATTATCTACAGAGACCAACAGTTCCACCATGAGCAAGCACTTGGCGATGGTGGTGAGGAAAAACTTTCTTTTAACAGGCAGAAACCTCAGAGAGACCCAAGCTCATTGGTGGACGGTCACCACAACCGGTTGAATTAAAGATGCAGAGGGGCAGATAATCTGTAGTAGCCCTACAGACTGGATCAAACATGAAGCACCCCACTTTACTAAAAAATTACCTTACTGAATTAAATCAAATGAAACTTATGGTGAAACTAACTGGTGTGAGGAGAAACTAAGAAATTAGCGAGGAACAACCTCATATATAAGAATATAAAATATTATAATTCTGGCTCTATGTGCGTTTCTTTCCTGCTGGCCGACCGCCCTCTTGCTACTCTCCTGTCACCACCTAAATCTGCCATGTCATCATTGTCTCGGTCGTGTGAATGTAAATAACCTCTGTATTCTAGCTGCAGGGCTAACTGAGCTGACTAACTAACGGCAGCTACAGTAGCAATAAGTAAAAAAGTTTGGAGTGAGAATTTGTCAGACAAATGTTACATATTATAATATTTCACAAAGATATTGCAGATTGAAAAATCTGAAAACATTTGGAGACTGGCTGTAATAAATAAATACGTTGCACAGCATTGTACAACATGAGGTGGGTCACGGCTGTGGTGCTAGGGCATTAATATTGTACTTTCAGTGCTACAGGTTTCCATCCAATCCTAAATCAGTCTTAAGTGGAATTCTTATTCTGAGCAGTCCTTAGTCTGTGCTCACGTCCAGCACATGTCTGGGGCTGCAGCTGCTTGTTTCACTCTTGTCTTCCTGTTGTTAATGGACACAGTGAAAGAAGTGCAGTAGCAAGAGAAAAACCTCCTTACAACTGCACTCCATCCTATCTTACCCACCCAAATCCTGCCATGCACTGTATTTGGAGGTGATATATACTGGCATAGCACAGTTCACAGCCAACAAGGCGATAAAACTCTTTACATTTGGGAACCTCGCTGGAAGCTCAGGTTTTGGGGAGTGCCGCAAAAGCCTTAATTCCCTTATCACTTTATACATGTATGCTATTATGTCTTATAACACCATTTTAAGTTGCATTAGCAAATCGGGTACTCCCCTTCAGCCCCACAAAAGGCAAAGCTTCAATGGAAAGGCCTGTCCCACCGTTTATAAAAGCATCCAAAAAAGCCCCACTTTTTAAAGAGTGCCACCTCCGAGAAAGCTGTAAGCACTGATCCCAGCTGTGTGTATTTGCAAGGCCTCCAGAATTAATCCCGAGCAATTTTTCTGCACCACTTGTGCCTGTGATAAAGGAAGCCTGCATTCAAATGGGCTGGGTCCCTGGTGGCATTAAGTTCTTACCATATTGGGCCGCAGTCAGGCCTGCAGTATAAAGAGGGGACTGGGGCAAACCACTGAGCCTTGCCAGGCTTAAATCTCTATACCTCTATATCTCTCCCTCTCTCTCTTTTCTGGCCAATCTTCCTATCTCACAGATAAGGAAACAAACACAGCGAGGAAGTCAGTGGTATCCTCTCCTGTGACCAATATCGGTGTAAGATCTGCTTAGTTATTGTGTCGTTCACATGCATTTACCTTCATACCTGTACTAAACTAATTAAAGGTAAGTTAATTCAAGTGGTCATAATCTTCAGAGGTCTTTTAGGGCTTTTTGTAACTTAGTTGCCCTTTTTCAATTTCACAGCTTGCCTCACCAAATTGAAGCTACTTACTGCCTTTAGCATGGCTTTATTTTCCTTCAGCCCCACTGACCCACTGACTGGGCTTGTCATTATAAACACACGCCGTGCTGCCAAACTTTGGTCAAAGCCACAGAACTTTATTTTTAAAATCATCGAGTTGATTATCCAAGATGACCAAATACTGTTGGTATACAGCCGGTTTACTGACTGGGCACACACCGTCTTCATGATTGAAATATTTTATAGGCAGATTTCATTGAGCCTGCTAACAAATAATAAATAACTTAAACCTGAATAAATAAAAACAAAAACTGCAGAAAGAAATTTCAGTCCAAAAAGGCATTGAAACACCATATAGTAGACTCATGTTGGGAAATCAAACGTACAGCATATTGAAAAATAAATTAAATGAATAAAATTTAAAACATTAGGGTACTCTACTACTCTACAAATCCTGGCAGGGCCCTGCAACGTTCCTTGTCCCACAAAGCTCCAGATTCACTGTAAGTCAGGTTTGTGGTGCATTTTTTTATTAATTACAGATTTGCTTTTAAAATCTACTAAAATTACAGTTGATTATAATTTGTAATTTTCTTTGATATCTTAGGACACAGTGACAAATATGTTTATCCATTACCAATATTCTCCAATATCTGTGAAAATACAGTGTGGTTTTGGGTAGGATTAAACAGAGACTTAGTTAAAAAGTCATGTAGATATGGTTAAAAAAAAGAGTTAAAAACAGCAGTTATGGAGTTATATCATTTTTTTACAGGACAAAAACAAAAAAACAGAATAACTAAATACTTGCAGGATTTTTTGTGCAAAATGTAGTTTGTCTTTTCGACATAGAAAAGTAGGACAGCATATCGAGGCCAGCTCAGAGCAAAAAGGATTTAAGAAGGGTCAGTGCACAGAACTGAGACACAGTTTTGTTCTACACGTTCTTAAAGTTGTGTTTAAAAAAAAAGCTTTACCATTTGTTATTATTTGTTGTTTTTCTGGGAATATTGCTGTGTGTGTCATATGTTTGTACTGTAAGAGGCCCAAAAGTTTTGTTTTGTCACAGGGCAACAAGGTGAGTAATGTTATGGAATTATCTATCCTTAAGTTAAACGAGGTCACGTGTGGGCCGTGTGGTCCTCAGCAGTATTAATTGTATGTCTTTGACTAGGTGCCACCATATATCAACACTGTGGTGTCCAGGGTCGAAGAGACCTGTTGCTGCCTTCATAGACATAATAGATAGCTTGCTGTTGACGTTCCAATCTGCATAAACAGACATCTGTGTCTCCAGACTAGAACATGCTGACAATAACACCTGCATGGGTAAAGACATTCTCTTTGACTAATTCTGGGCGTGTAGTATTTGTGGTGTTATCTTGGGGTTTAAAGTCTATCCACCAGGATGAGTTGGGCAGAATGTGAGACCGACTCAGGCACTTCTGATTAACTTTGAGAGTGTCTCTAATTCTCCTTGATCAAGTGTCAATAAATAATACAGCATAAGACATCAGAGGCTCCTGAACACTTTCTGAACTCCTGACCTCACCATTGACCTTTGACTCCAGCAATTTCTCCACAACAAGTAAATCTGGCCATGAATTTGTCAGGTTGAACTTTGAGGCAAAAATTATGTGCAAGGCATGCAAAATATCTGCATCTGATGGAATGTGGCAGCCATAAAGATTTTAAACATTTCTGTCAGATTGTAGGGTAGAGGGGGACCGGTAATTGATGAGCAGTTAGCACCTCACCTCAGTGTGTGAAAGTGTGTGTGTGCGTGTGAATGGGTAAATGTATAAAAGGTTTTTGAGTGGTTGGTAGATCAGAAAGGTGCTAAATAAATAAAAAGTTCATTTACCATTTATATGACTTTAACACAGAGCTGATACAGAATGTCTGACACTGTCAATAGTCTGGAAAGAGATGATCTTTCAACCTTGAAGCTACTTAACAGGTAAATTAAAGGGCCAAACTGGATTTGAAGGGGTTAAGGAGAAGGATGTGGAGGTGGGATTTAGGCAGTCAGAGTTGAGGTCTGTGTGTGTGTGTGTGTGTGTGTGTGTGTATGTGTGTATGTGTGTGTGTGTGTGTGTTTGTGTGACGTTTCCTGTGGTAGATCTAAAATGTAATCACGGCAGCCGTCGCATATGCCTTAGCTCTATAAGCTGCTGTTTTCAAAGATAGTTGATCGAAGGCCGAAGAGCTGGCGAGAGATTGAGTCTTGGCCTGGCTTTGATAGATAGAGCTCTTTATTCACACGGGGAGAAAAGGGAGAGTGTGGGTGAAGGGGAGGGGTGTGTGGGGCGGTGGGTCTGTGAAAATCAGCAGAGGCTGGAGGAGAGAGAAGAGGCGGCATCGTGGCTGAGGTGAAGGGGTTTTTGGAGAGTGGGCACAATAGCCTATCACAGACAACCTGCCGCTGCAACAATCACACTGGTGGAGAATGGAGAGATGCAATGGCGCTCAGCGAGACAGAAACGTATAAAACTCTCCAGCCAGCCCTATTATACCCACTGTAATAAAGCCCAATAGTCTGATAGCACCTCTCCTCTCACTTTCAAGCTATAAAAGTCACCACTGAATGCCGCAACTGCTGCAGGAAATTTATGTCACGCTGTTTATTTGTCCTTCCACACACTTGGTAAAGAACCGGCAGCCTTTTAATGCTGTTTGAGTACAGGGTGGCTGCAGAGGCTGATCGGTCTTCTGTTGTTTGCAAAGACAGCCTGTATTCAGTTATTAGTTGATGGTGCATGTGCAGACTGAATAGAAAAAAGAGCAGAATACTGTATAGAAAGCATGTCGTGGGCATTAGCAGAAGGCTGATCAACAACAGACTCTGCCTTGTTGCTGGTAATGATGATGGTAATGGTAAGTTGTGCTGCCCCCTCAAGCCCGTTACACAAGTCTTGATGCTTTCTCTCTTAAATAATAAGTTGGACAAAATGAGCAATTTAGAGATGTGGAAGATCTGAACTGGATCATTATCAGAGCTGATACCTTTTTTAAGCAGATCAGGTATCGACAATGATGTGACAGAACCGCATTAAAGGTCTTATATTTTACACCTTTCTAGGGTTTTATTTGTTTTGATATGAGAAGATCTATGTATAGTTTTAAATACCAAAAACTGTTCCTATATAGTTTGAACACACAAGAACACACATTTTGTGCTATGTTTAGTCTCATTGATATGAAAGAGCCTCTCTTCTGATAGGCTAACTGTTCAGAGTGATTCACAGCCAGGCCACAGCTAATGGTTTGTAGCCTATGCAGATGCTGGATCAGTAGTTGCTGATTGCAACCCTGCTGTCCTACATCCCCAACTATGGTGGGTGCAAAACTCAAAAAGGAAAAATGTGAAAGTCCTTTCTGGGCTTCTGTAGTAACATGATGTATCAACATCAGATAGAAAAGAGTCATTCTAAGGAAGACATGTCAAACTCAAGGCCCACGGGCCGGATACGAGATCATTTCATACGTCTATTATTAATGGCCTGCCGGGTCATCGCACTCCCAGCACTCATACTACAAATCCCACAATGCACTGCAACAACCGCCATACAGGTCAAGGTTAATACTGTCATTGGTCAAGACCTGTGCACCACCCCTCCCCCCACTGCTTTGATTGTCAGCGGATGAACCCACAACGATATTACAACCCCTCCAGAAAATGTCCAAACCAAATGTTGACTTTGAGAACAGGTGGGAGGTGCTAACAAGGCACACAGGCTTACCGACATAGGAGGTAAGCCTGTGTGCCTTGTTTGTGGAGCTAATGTGTCTGTGGTATGATGTGCTAATATCTCCCCCACATGCCCACAATGTAATTATGGCCCACTGGGTGATTTGAGTTTGACACCCCTGCATAAGGTAACTGAACAAAAAGACAACTGGTTTAAATTATGAAATGACTAGCAACAGAGTACTGGTTCTGAAGGCCGAGCTCGGCTCAAAGTCTTCTTCAGACAAACCATGTGCACTGAGTGACGATCTGGCAGAGACTGAAGGTAGGGACAAGGACTAAGGGTGCGGTCGAATAGTCACATTTGCTTAGGAACCTCCCTCACTGAGTGAAATGACCCGGAAGCAGCGCCGGTCCTGGCCACATTTGCGCCCTGGGCGAACCCCCCCCCCCCCCCCCCGAGGCGAACATTTTCTCGTGCGCCCTCACGGCCGTTCGTGCGCCCCTAGATGCACCGTGCGCCCCCATCGCTCTGTCCGCTGCCCCCCTCTGCCTTGTCAACACCCCGCTCCCGGGGCGCCCGCTCCCCTAACTTAATGAGCGGTATCTAAAATTCGCGAGGTTTTTTTCTTTTTCGGGCGATCGTGCGCCCCCCACGGAGACTGCGCCCTGGGCGGCCGCCCACATTGCCCATAGCTAAGACCGGCCCTGCCCGGAAGTATTAACAGTCCGCCATGATAAGAGCTGTTCAGTTCTCTAACTGTTAAGAAAAGGAGCTTCAATGCTTCCTTTCTTATCTCCTTTAGCATAGGATACATCGGACCATGCCGTCCCACAATTCCTTGCGGCAGCAACAAAAAATTGACGCACCTTTCGGTCATTCACAACCAGACTTAGGAAAAAAAACATAATGTATTTAAACAGTGTGATGCAGCCTGCAGCAGAGAGCGTGTGAATATGAACATACGTGTTGACCTGATGTAAAAACTTTGATCATGAAGTGTGTTCCGTTGTTGACTGTGGAGCTGTGTTCACACACACACACAGTACAAACTGTTTCTAACTGTAACATCCAGCGTCCTGCACATCATCATGAAGTTACCGTTGATTATTAATCATATAGCTTTGCCATAACTTGCTAATCTGTTTCTTTATGAGTGGACAGGAGGGTGAGCGACCATACCAGCGTAACAAACACTTCATCTGACTTCTGTCAGGTGACAATATTCATTTATTATTTGAATTCTGACGCTGATAATGAAGTCACATTTTTCACCGGGTTGTCCACGTTTATGTTTCCTGCATTAAACTATATATCTAGTAATTATGTCAGATGTGCATTTTGTAGTCCATCTTCTGAACTTTGTAGTTTTATCGCAGATCACATCAATAACATTCACTGTCCCATGATGACGTAGTCTAAGTGCAGTCGGATTCTCTGAACACCACGTCGTCTTCTCCTAACTCCTTATGAAATCTCCTTCACATCTTTCCTTGACCCAGTGACATTTTCTATCGAGGTCAAGGAAAAGTGGTTAGGAAAGGACTTAGGAGCAAATTTTTTTGACTAATCGACCATACCCCAAATGCAGACTGGGTGATGAGCTGATAGAAACCAGGTGGCTTGATTGTAGCAGCAGGGCAGGTGTGGAGTCGGAGGTAGGCGGATCCAGCAGAGGTGACAGAGTGTAAGGGGGAGGGGAAGGTAACAGACATACAAACAGGTAGAGACAGAACAGAAACAAACAGTACAGACAAACACAAGACTAAACCCTAAAATACACTGCATGCGGAACGGCTCCGCCATGGCGACAGAGCCGATACGTTTCAATTTTAGTCAGTGTGTCAGCTCACACAGTCTCTCTACAACACATACACAGAGCTTCTATTTTTCACAGACGCCGGAGCACGGCGCATAAATTCAGCACAGAGCAGATTGTGCGGGGAAGGAAATCGGCTACAAAATACAAAATAAAACCCCGGTTGATTTTCAAAATAAAATACTCCGTGTTCACCGTGGATCGAGTTTCATTACAAGAACACGTCATAATGGGCGGGGGCGACCTGAAGTCAACAGGTGAGGGGTTTTTAGGCGTAATCATTGATGACACCTCACATCCTTTTTATAAGGACACCAGAAAAAAGATGCGGTGTGGAATATCACTGCAGGAGTCAAAGAGACTACAGCCGGCAATATCGCGCGATTATGCGTGAATTCACGAGATCTCGTGCGTTCTCGCAACGCTTGGTTGCTGGCGGAGACGCACCTGAGCGCATCACAAACGGATCATGTGTGAGTTGGCGGACGGCGGAGTACGCTGTCGTTCCGGAGCGGAGCCGTTCTGCAGCCGTTCCGCATGCTGTGTATTTTAGGGGTAAAACTGTCATGACCCTGGCCTCGTGGGCATAATTAATCCTTTTCCAGGTAGGCATGGTACCAGAAAAGTACTTTCTGACTTTCTGAAAAGAGCGTGAATGTTAAACAATAAGTCTTTCTTAAAACAGTACTTAATGTACTATGGATGTATGTTACAGAAGAATGAACATCAGCAGCATTTAAGAAGAAACATGCAGTAAACGATGAATGTGGATTTGGTAGATTTCCAGCCTGTTGCTAAGTATTCAGTGTAATTTAGAGATAAGATATTTAATGTTCAAACCGGCATGCTCACTGGAATGTGTTTTCAGTTGCCTGTATATATGTGCATGTGCACAACAGCTTACACACACCCACATAACCACATAGCTGGTCAAAATACTCCACACACAAAACATGAAGCAGTACTAACAAATGCAAACTTTATACAAAGCTATACGACTTTAAATTTAGTCCAGCAAAAAAAGACGATTTGAGACTGTCGCTGTCACACCTCTTCCTGCAGTAATGCAAACCAGTAAACATTTTTCATTAAATCAATGTTGAAAATTATTCCCAAATCATTGAATGCAGTTGTTATTGACATTATTACGGTGTCCCAAATCTTTTTGACCGAAAGTTATCCTTTAATAACTTTCTGATTCCTCTCCATCAGGTCAGGATTTGAATGAATCCAGTTCTTTGTTCACCTGCAAATGAAATGACTTTGTGTTCAGTGCTAATAATTACCAAACGTTAGCGTGCTCAGGTAGTGACCATGGTGAACATAATAGCTTCTGAATGTTAGCGTGTTAGCACTGTTATTGTGGCTGCAGCTCAAAGCGCTGCTGTGAGGCGGTGTGGTCATCCTTTGGATGTTCATCCATGTCCCCTTGATCTTTCCTGGAAACATCTTTCATGTCTCATTTAAAGGTTTTCTCTGCATTAACACATGTTTTGCTTTCAGTATGTATTACTATTTTGAATACATGGTACGTGCACACTCTGATATCATAGAACCTTGTCTTTATGTGTTTGGTAATCAGTTGATGCTACATGCCATCAATTAGTTTCCTCAGGGTCACTGCTTTGTGTGTTTGTGTTTGTTTAGTTTCTGCTGTAATTATAGAACACAAATTCAAATGAGATTTTTCTCAGGTTGTTTTTCATCTGCAGACGTAAACCAACCTTGGTCTGAAGTGTTTAAACCTGCTGGTTGCTTGTTTCAAGAGAATGACTTCTGTAATCAAATTTAAACGCAGCAGTCACCAAAACACACCTCGAGTAGAGAATATCAAAAAAAGGGCAGATGGTATAAGCCTCTCTGCGTCCGTGTTGGTTTGTTGTTGAGAAGCTAATAGAGTCCTTGGCGTTTTGAGGGAAGAATGCAACCCATTTTGATAAACACAGCCGTTAAACTCAATATCAATCAGTGTCACTTTGACCTGCAAAATATTCCCTTCAGCACAGCTGTAGCTTTGTGGCTGGAGAATCTATTTGGAAGACAGACGTACATGAATAGCCTTCTCTGAGGCCACGCTGATTGGCCACTTAAGAAGAAAATGAGACGTCCCTTTCAAACATGATGGTAATAGTGCATCAGTAGGAGCTGTCTGACTGTACTGCACTGATGAAGTAAAACCGGGACAAAAACACTTTATGCAGGCAGGATGGCTGATGTGTCGGCTAGACTATCACAGGTCTCATCAGCAAGGCTCTAGCATCTGGGTACTGATAAGTCATGAAGTACAAGCACACACACACACACACACAGACACACACACACACACACACAGAGGCAGACTCAGGAAAACATGAAGACACTTAAGAAGTAAAAGAGGAGCACAAATGACCCTTTGCTAAGCCCCGCCTTCCTTAGTTACTGTTGCTATGCCTGTCAAGCTTTTCATTCTAGCATACTGCAGTTTACAAGACGCACGGTTTCATGCAGAGTTCACAAAGTCCAGACTCGTGTCCTTGTGAGTTTGAACTTGGTTCTCTGGTAAATACACTTCAGCATGGCCCCACTGCTCTGTGACAAAGTGCCTTTTTGGATGCAAAAAAAATAATTAAATTGGACAAAATTTCGTCGACAGAGGCAGCTCTACTACTGTCACTGTCGATCAAAACACAATCCTTTTTCAGACAAACTAATGTGGCTGCAACATCAGAGTTCAACTTTGAGACAAAATGAATGTTCCAGAAACATCAGAGCTGCTGGGAAATGACCAAAGATAACAGTGTCCTCAGTGGATAATGAAGTACTAATACCACTGATTCCATATGTGTATTATTTTTTTCATATGCTTGTTTCGTTTTTCCCCCCAGTTGTTATATTGTGGGTAAAAAAAGAAGCATATATTCATTTTACAACCATGTCAGAGAATATGAGCAGAAACCACAGAGTCTCAAGTTTGCTTGATATGACTTTTTCAATGAGTACATTTTTAAAACAATCAATTAATAAAATCACCATACACACACATATTTATCTCTAGATATTTCAATGTAATAGTATAATTAATAAGTCAGTAATAAAGGAATCAACTACAACAACAAAACCCATTGGACTGTCACCTCACATATGACAGGCAGAAAATATTCACTACTGTTTTGGTGATAGGCACATCACTGAACATGCAATATGTCAAACAATGTGTTTCGCACATATCAGGAAATCTAAAGCCATCGCTGCAGACAAAGGCAGGAGAGGGACTCAGCATCTGTTGTGGAATAATCTACATGAGAAAAGACCACTGCAGCTCCTCCCCTGCTCCCCCGTCTGCTCTCCAACCTCCCCCCTCCCCCCTCCCCTCCCTGTTGGCTGACAGAGGACTCCACCTGAATGACATTTACAAATTACCCGGCCCAGAGTGCTCGGTCCCCTGACCCGTGAGCCTCTGCTCAGCACCCGGAGAGACTCGCCAGCGTTTTGTCATATAATTACTGCAAATCCCCTGAAAGTAGCCCCCCTCAAACCGCCCTCCACCACTACTAGCAGCACACACACTCACACACTCCGCATTCCCTCCCCTAGATGTATGCAGACAGATGCATGTAGGTGCATACGAACAAACTTGCAGGGCTGAATGTTAATATACGATGAGCCGCTATCTGAGTGACCGTCATCAGCACAGACTGCAGGCCAGGAACCGTGTCAGCTGCAAAGAGAGCAGAGGAGTGAAAGAACATAACATGGTGTTAAGGTGCATGTGTTATCTCACATAATGTGGTAAAATCGTTCAATGTAACTCACAAAATTTACAGACCAAAATGTCAGTCCAATCCCTAATCAGCATTTAAACAAGATTACATTAGCTGTAAGGAAACAAGAAACAATTGGAAATGAAACAAACTCTCCCAAAATCAATGAGTGTAATGCACACAGGAACAGGAAGAAGTTGCAAAACACTACAGTGATCTGATGATTTGGCTCATTGTCAGATTGAACGGAAATGTAAAGAGAAATCTTCATTGTGAGGTCATGGGCTGTGAAGTTACTGTGATGGTCCGAGCTGGCTGGCCAACAGCTTCATCCTGAGGAAAATGTTTTCAGAAATTTTACAATTGTTCCTGTTGCCACAAATATCAGTCTGCATCAGATTCCATAAAAAAAGTTGTTTTGGAAAAAAGAAAGAGTCAGGGTGTAGTCTTCCTGTTTGACCTCCTGCCTGATTATTGGATTTTGGATTTGTTTGCCTGCCTGTGCCTGAACCTGTGGTGAGAATTAAAGTCCACCGAGCACTGCACCCTACCCTCTGTGTGTTGCATCTGGGTCTACATCTGATTCATTACAGTTAGTTCAGTATTTACAAGTATTTTTAAATTTTATATTTAGCTCCGATCAGTTGGTAAAAAATGTAATTTGTATATGTATTTGATTAAATGTATTTAATCAGTTATTTATTTCTTATTTTCCTCTTCACATGTCATCAGACTGCTTGACTGAAAACACTGACAGAGAAACACACTGAGCAGCAGACATTTGATTTCAACATTTGTGAACAACAGCAGCCAGTGCACCTCAGGTTATACTCCAGATACTCACTATATTATACATTATTGCACATTTAAAATAACATGCAGTCCAACAACAGCTCCACCCTCTGGTCCAAATATGATAACATCTGGCTCAGAAAAACCAAGATGGCTTCCATCGTACCGAACCAGAGGCATCGAACCGGTTGTTCACAGACCAATGGGTGACGTCACGGTTGGTTTACGCTTGGTACTGAACATGATGTGACATAACTATACAGTACATTTCCATCATAAAGATTATATAAAAAATTAACAGATATAATAGTATACATTAGTATGAAAAGGAAGATAAATTATATACATATACATAGTATCTATGCTCACATCCTGTATTGCATTCATCTTTTATACATTCCAGTGACAGTTGGTTGTAACTGCATGAATATAATTATCCATGGTTGGAAAAGATGTATTTGTGACCAGTCACATTATTTGTGAAATCACAGCCCTGGCCAGCTATAAACGACTCCCTGCTGGCAGCTCTCCCCAACCCCCCCCCCCCTCCTCCTCACTGTTTGCTGGGGAGCATATGTATCTGTGATGTTTGCTTGTTGCCGGCTCTTTGTATCTATCCCTTGATTGCACACGAGTAAGAAAATGTAAAGGATAATCTAATTTAACAACTTTAAAGCATGTGGTTCATTTCATGTAGTCCTTTGGAACGGCCCTCATTCTGCTGTTGTTACTCAGCCAAGCGTGTCGCCGCTGAAGGTCAGCTGTCTGCCACCAACAACATGCACAAAATGTAAAATAAGGCTCTCCCACTCCTCCCTTCCATCTCTCTGTGTTTTGCCCATCTTCTCTTCTCGAGCACTGATCCCAGGCCTAATCCAAGCACACATCCACAGACAGCAAGATTTGGGTGTGTATATGTGTGTGTGTGTATTCACTTTTTTTCATTTTTATGTCCTGTTCAGTTCAGTTTACTTTATTTTACTGGGTTAATCCACTCAGTATCACTGCTGCTTTCTGTAGAGTCCTGGGTACATATGACTCCATGAATTTGCTCTTGAACGTAGCACGTTTGGCTGCAGGGATTTATGGGAGAAGTGACCTTGAAGTCCACCTAAACACTTCTGCAGGGTATGCAGGGATTTTGTGATGCACAGATTTAAACAGCATGGTCAGTACAGCTACTTTAACTCTATCTAATATGTTGTAAAAACCAAACAATACGTTCACTGAGCACAAATTCTTATGTTATGTAAAAGCCTCCACACGTAACTGTGGAGAGTCTTTTTCATTTCAGATGATCTATGATCGATGACAGTAAAAAGAACAGTGAGTGTATGTGTGATGTCACCCCATAAGGCTTCATAGTGGCGTTTTGGAGCCTCTGCCTCCCAGCTAATCTAAAAAACAGTTTTGCCAACTCCTCAGTAAAGAAAGTAGCTATTGGCCGTGCTAAAAGTGGCTAAATGATGCCATCAACTAATTTGCATAAACTGACATGTGCACGTAATTGTAATGGACGCTGTAGGCAAGAGGTATAACATTGTGGGAGAGACAAAAAGTCAGTTATACCACCCTAAATATGTTTAGAACTACAAATGAACTTTCTTCTGATAATTCCTCCTTTATCCAGGTTTGGCACTGGGGTTTTTGGGTTTCTTGACAATCGCAGCCACCTGGTTCTCAAGCCAATAGATGGTCTCCTTTTGGAGTTAGGTTCTACTTGATTTGAGCCATGGATTTACTGGTGGAGGGCTGTTTTGTGGTGGCTCAGGTGTCATGTCAAGCTGTTGTTTGGGTCGACGCATGCTTCCAAACTAGTGTGCACCAAGCACAATAACTTTGACCCGCTTTCTCTGTTTGCTCCTTAGTGTCATGAGATAACTTTTGTTATGATATGACGCTATATAAATAAAATTGAATTGTTTTATAACTGCTCTTACAAGTGCACCAGGAAGCCCCAGTTGCTCATCAACAAAGACAACTTTGTGAGATGGATCAGCCTTAGAAAGCTCTTGGCAATAGATTCTCAATTCAGTCTCAATCTGGTGGTTGATTCCAGTGGATTTCAGCCAAGGCTTTATTGGCTGAGGCTGTTTTAGCTCAGATTTATTAAGGCCAGAGTGGGAATCACAGTAACCTGTGGTTCTTTTGGGGGCGGTCACAGCCACTTGTGGTTCTTCAGGGACCACAGCCTCATGTGGTTCTTTGGGGACCTGTGGTTCCTCTGGGGTCACATTATCCCTGACTTTAACTCATGAAGTCCTTAAGTGACATATACTGAACATCTGGTGGGTTATGTGTCAGGTCATGTGATATCATACACATGATGATGATGTGATATCACTCAACATTAAGAATATGCATAAGTAAACTATCAGTAAATAAAATAAACAATCAAGATTTTTCTACGGTATGGATAATAAGAATGCTGACAACAATGCTTCATATGGTGCTGACATTTCTATATTTTTGTTGTTTTTTGTTCTATCAAGATTTCCCCTCTACAATATGAGGCAGTCTTATATCGTTTTATTCAGTTTCAAAATTTTGTGTTGTAAAACAAAAAATGTTTAAAGATTTTTAACCTAAACCTTTCCAAACCACGGCCATTTAAACTCATGAGAACTGTTTCTCAGCATGCTTTATTTTTAAAGTCTAAATGGATGTTGTCAACCTTCCCACAGTGGAAACAGTTCCATAACCTGACCCAAACCCAAGTCCTAACCACAGACACAGAGGTCTAATGGGAAATGCTGTTTGAAGGGTTAAAAAAAGTTTAGACCCAAACAAAGAAACAAATTAAACCAAAAGAAGGTGACAGGGGCCAGGAGAGGTGGGCTCTAATGCCAATATTTTTCAGCCACCTGAAGGCATGGTGCTCCACCAGCACCTCTATCACAGCTATGATCACTGGATGCACCAAACTTCTTTACACAGTGGCTTTAATTTGCATGTTGAGCCTCTGTAGTGTCATACATGATCTTTCCTTCAGCAGGGTCAAACCAGGTGAAGGCAGAGGCCTGCATGCCATCTGTAGTGACTTGTTATTGAGAAGAGAAGGTGTTTTATGGATTTGCAGGTGAGTCAGGTGCATCTGCTGCAGCTCTGCATCTAGCTCTCTTTCTCATTCTGTCTCCCTGTCTGTCCCAGTCTGTGTCTCTCCCACACACACACACACCTCTGCCTGGTATTTAAGTCTATTCAGCATCCCTCTGAATGAGATCTCCCACCAGAGAGAGTAAACAAAGTCTGGCAGAGAGACAGAGAGGCATACAGAATGGAGGATTCACTCGCCTCTATTAGCATCTTGTCTGTCTCACAGGGGAACAGACAGCGCCAGTGTGGAGGATGTTGGGATAGCCTGTCTCAGCTGATGGCCTCTCCTCTGCTTAGAGCCGTGGTGTCCAAAGGCCTCACTCATTTTTATCTTTGCATTTAAACGTATTATTCCCCTCGACAAGAACACGCCTCTCTGACTGGAGCATCCTGAAAAGATGTCATCTAACATCCTCCTCAGATTGTACGTCTGTACATTTCTGTCTATTCCTCTCAAAAGCAAAAAACTTTAGATCATGAGTTTACAACGGCCCGGGCTCGCTCTTCAAGTCACAGAAGCAACTCTCTGGCTCTCATGATCATGTGTGAACTCGTCGTTATCTGGAGTTCATTTAATTTCACAATACTTCTGAATGTATTTTTTAAAATTTTTTGTAATGCTTAGACTTGAAAAAGTCTTTGATCTATTTATGTTCTGGCTCAAACACTCTCCTCTCTCCTAAAGATGAAATACTTGAAAGCTGCACAGCCAACTAACTTCATTATTTGTTTTACATCAAAAGTTTCATTAATTATTCCATTAGCTGAAAGGCCGGGGCTGCTGGGAGAATGTGACAGATACAGTGCATGTAAGGAAGATTTTAAAGGGGAGTGTGAGCTAACTGGATTTCATCCACTTTTTCTTTCTGAAGGAGGGACGAAGGTGAGCAGCATCTTTTTTATGGCCAGTATGATATTAATGTAAAGAAAAGTAGGAATTTGACTGTTATAATTCAGCTGGGTGTTTAACAAACAGTGGCATAATGTTACAGCTTGACAATTCAATTCAGTTTTATTTATATAGCGCCATATCAAAACAAAACAAGTACTAAACTAAAACTCAGATCTTGATCCATCTTAAGTTTTTATTAAAATTTATTACCATTGTCACATCTATTTTGGATCATTTTCATATTATAAATGTCACAAATTATTAACTTGTTTTCTGTTAGAGAAAAGTATATATACTTCAACAAATGTTCAAATGTAGGGGTGAGAACATGATACAACAGTAATACACCTTGTTGCAAAGAATTCTTTCAGCCAATGTGGAAGTGCCAAAACTGCAAAAAGTTCTTCGAACAGCCACTTGAGGCTGGCTCCAGAAGTTAGTCAATCCCCATAAGTCCCCATGTTAAAATGTTGACAGCCTGGCATAAAAAACAGCCTTTGTCTCTATAGCACATTTTCTAATATGATTTTTTTTATAAAACTCACCTGTTCAATTATTATTGTAATAAGGCAGGGGTGTCATTTAGCTCAGTTGGTAGAGCAGCCGCCCCATGTACAAAGGCTCAGTCCTTGCTGCAGCAGCCCAGGGTTCGAATCTGCATGTCATTCCCCGTCTCTCTCTCCCCACATTCATGTCACTCTTCAGCTGTCTCTGTCCAATAAAGCTTGAAAAGGCCAAAAAAATGCTGAATCAAGTGTGTGGCCCTTTGATTGACAGGTTGATGCTGTCACAGGTGGCTTGATTGATCATCCAGCCTGCCTCAGCTACACCCCCACTCCACATCTTTTCCCACTTTTGGATTACTGTGGAGCCACACTGAGCCTCTTCAGAAACCTGTGGGTGACATCAATGACAATGTAAAGAATGGGCAGAACACGTGACATGTTTCATAGGTTTCCAAAACGTAATATTGAAGTCAATAAATATGCAGCACTGGCCACCCCCATGTTGGATGTACTGCTTCTTCCACCTCCCGGCTAATCTAAATATCGACAAAGACGTTGATCATTGGTGGACCTGAGGTACCCTGAATGTCACCTGGGTGATGCCATTCCTAACAACACTTACCTGTCAATCAAAGCGTCCACGCTCTTAATCCTGCATAACTTTAAGCCTTAATATAATGTGAACAGGTGAGTTGTATATAAATTCACCCTCAGTACAGTTGTCATGAACGGGGAAATTAGCTACAGAGGCCAAGAAACATGTTTATTTCTGCTGTGAAGTTTGGACAGGTACTTATGGAGATGAATCCCTTTTCAGGAGTCTCGTGTGGGGTGATGCCCATAGAGAATGCTATCAAATGTAATTAATGAAATAAATGACATCAGAAAATAGTAGGTTCAGTTGTCAATGTAGGAAGGTGGAAGAGTTCAGTTTATATTCTTCCACACTGTGTGGAGGGGTTGGTTTGATTCAATTTTAATCCCATGCTTGGCATTCATCAGTAGCTCGCCATCCTCAGTGTCCAGGAAACTTCATACAAAACAAAAACCTGACAGCTGACAGGAGGATTTTAGAGATAACCTGTTAGATCGTTGACTATTCTGATCACATCAACTGGCCATAGTCTGAGTGAGAGGAAGGGACCTTATTTAACCCGGGTATTAAATTTTTTACCTGACTTACACTTCAGGATCTAGAATTTTGTGCTGCAGCCCTGTGTATTAATAATAAGCAATATTTCTCCACACTTTCTAACATTGATCCGGTGCCACAAAAGTTAGTTCAGGTTCAGGTTAAGGGCAACCAGCGAAGTATAGATAAATTCTATTATTAGCCACTGAAGTGCATCATATTCATCTCTCACTTGCATTTGTTTTAATAAAATGACAATATCAGCCTTGTATGTGGGTAAACTGGTATCAGTGTGGCTGAAAGCACAGATGTGATCCAGGGAAGGGGATAAAAAAAGAGGAACAGGGTGGTGACAGTCGAGGTCGAGCAGAGGAAGAAAATCTAATATGAAAATGAAAATGTAAATGTGTTGAGGAAAGGTGGGGGCATGGGAGGCAGGGGGTGGGGGGTGTAGTGGTTAGCAGTTTTTCAAACCGGCCCTAATCTTCCCTCGGTGGGGCCCAGATAGTGATCGCTAACAGGAGGCTGGCGACGGGGCTCCTTTGAAATGCAGAGCGGCTCGGTGTGTAAATTGGAGGTACCCCGGCAGTACCAGCAGATGACACATGGCATTCGTGACCCTCAGCGCCCATCCAGGGGCCACAACGCCGCAAAGGTAAATCTTGCACATCAGACAATTTCATTTTCAGCACAGAGGGGATGAGTCGCACAATACCTGGATCCTTTCAGATGATAATGTCCCCGTCAGAGGCCGATCATCATTTAGATTTTCTTACTCCGTCCCTCTCTGTGCTGACACGTCAACTCAGGCCTGATGATCAACACCAGTCAGGCATGTGTCTCTGGGTTGTCTTTGAAAATGGCTGGCCGCCGCCATGTTGGATGTACTGCTCTGTGCACCTCCCGTCTAAATATCGGCAAAGATGTGCATCGTTGATGAACCTGAGGCAGGTCGAATAACACCTGGGTGTTTTAATAAGCCATCTGTAACAGCACTTACCTGTCAGTCAAGCAGTCACACTGTAAATTATGCGCAAATGTTGAGCCTTAATATCATCTGAACGGGTGAGTTGAAAAAAATTCACCTTCCTCACAGTTGTCATGAACGGGAAACTTAGTTAGAAAGACCAAAACCGTTGAATAAACCAGGCTGTAAATATGTTTATTTCGGCTGTGAAGTTGGGCATTTTATTATTTGGCTTTTTTTCCCAGCACTGGAGGTTACTGCTTGGTAAAAACAATCTATTCTAAGTGTATTTCAATTTTCACTCAGCCCAGTGGTACAGTTCCATCCATTTTTCATAATTGCTTATTCTTATCAGGGTCATGGGGTGCTGCTTATCCCAGCTGACATTGGGTGAAAGGTGGAGGACATTCTTCAGTCACCAGTTCTTCACAGGGCTGACACATGGAGACAAAAAAACATTCACACTTTAGGTCTAGAATTTAGAATCACCAATCACCCTGCAGGTCTTTGGACTGTGGGAGGAAGCCGGAGAACCTGGTGGGGACCTGGAGAGAACATGCAAACTCCAGTGCAGCAGTACAATTACACTTCAAAATACCATTTATATGTATCCAACTCAGTTTTTATATTGCTTATAGTCAATGGGATACAAATTGTA
Organism: Larimichthys crocea; assembly: GCF_000972845.2. NCBI lineage: Eukaryota > Metazoa > Chordata > Actinopteri > Sciaenidae > Larimichthys > Larimichthys crocea. The sequence goes on from NC_040017.1 coordinate 2,738,985, forward strand.
ATTCTATGCAAAAGAAATGATACATGCATGTCGACGACAAATGCCACTTCAAGCATTTTAGTTAAAGCTGACATATTGGATCATGGTAAATGGACTGTACAGCTGTTTTCCAACTAACTCATATATAAGATGCCAAGTGCCCATTACATTCACAAATCGATGGCACACCATTAGGGCTGGGCACTATACGATATTTTAATCTATATCGATATATTTTCAAATGCAATATAGCATGAGACCATATCGTTAATATCGATATAGTTTATTTTGCCTTAAAATGACTATACATTTCTTCCCTTGAGCCGCCAATTTGCTTTTCTCCTCTCCCTCTGTCCAGGTCTCCCGCTGCTCATTGATGTCATCACGTCAGAGTCTCCAATAACTCCAGAAAAAGTCGCTAGATTTGTTGCTAGTCGCTTTTTGGGAAAAAAACTAATCGCTAGAGGGTCTGAAAAGTCGCTAAGTTGTCAACACTGGACCACTGATTAGTGTGTCAAGAAACAACCAAAGCAGCGGGGTTAGAGGTGGTGTACAGGTCTTGACCTGTGTGTCAGCAGTTGCAGTGCATTGTGGGATTTGTAGTGAGTGATGGGAGCTCAATTTACCACGGGCCATTAATAATAGACGTATGAAATTATCCGGCCACAGAAAAGATATCGATATATATCGAGTATCGTCATTCTGCTAAACTGACTTTTGGTCCATATCGCACAGCCCTACCATCGGGAACAAGTTGGGGTTTAGTATCTTGCTCAAGAACACTTTAACTCCCGAGCCATAGTTGCATCTTGTGCTCAGTATCAACACATACACAATCTATTTTCTCTGCAACCATCTTTGTAAAAACTTGTAAAAAAGATCTTAAGAATTCAAACTTAAGAGTAAAGAGTAGCAAACACTGCATGAGTCACATTCTTGCTGCTTCCTCATTCTTTAAACTTTTTCAAGCTATTTTTTCCCTCATTTTATTTTCCCTGGCTGATGCTCTCTGACAAATCGCTCTCAAAAGAGGAAGTCGAAAGCCAATAGCGCTTCTTCTCTCTCACATTTCCATGCTATCAACAAACTCTAATCCACAGTAGTCTTCCACTGTGTCTCCACCCCTCCGTCCTTTGTTCCACCAGGCTCCTGGGCCTGCTGTGGCTCCCTGTCTCTGCAGATGAGGATACACTACAGCTGTTCCGCTAACTTACCAAACCAAGCCCCTCTTTCCATGTTCCTCCACTTTCCTTCTTAGCCAGTATATTACATGGCAACTCATGTTCCAACATGTTCCTCTGCCTTCTGCGTTTCATTGTATTTCACACTGGCTTACATCAACCTAATCGTTTGACGCTAACAGTCATGACGCTGCCTCATTTTGAGCAGCTCCGTGAAAATAATATCTAGACATTTTCCCTCTCGGGTTATGTAATTGGTTCACCCAACATGTGGAAAAGATGGCGATGGGCGCTCTAATCAGGAGTGGAGAGTGAAAAGGAGGAATTCTCTTCTTGGTGGTGGAGCTAAGTTCCCATCTAGCATGGCTAGAAAAAAAAAAAGAATAAAGTAGGACTGTTGACAGTATGATAAAAAACACCTACATCTTTACAAGCATGACTGGCAGCACCATGAAGCCAAGTATGCTAACAGGGATCTTTCTTGGACCTGAGCCCCCCTCCTACCTCACCTCCACCGTTCCCCTATTCCAGGACTACCACTTGCCTGCGGCCCCCACATATAGATGGAAAGTGACACCGTGATTGTGTGTGGGGCCCGGCCACGCTCAGATGAGGGTGTCACTTCTGCCTAGCCTGATTGCCACATTCGGCGGGCACGGCGGTGAGGAGTTAAATTGAGGGAGAAAAGGTCAGGAGCCAGTGGTCATCTGCTCTCCCTCTCTCTCCCCCAAATTACTTGTCCTCCAGGAGGGGAATGAAAACAGACAGGACCCGGCCCGGGCACCTGGAGCCTGGGAGATGATCTGTGGGGGCCAGCAAGCTACAGGGAGAGGAATGTGAACGAAGGATGGGGGTGAAAAATAAAAAAGTAGGAGGGCGGAGGTGGGGGAGGATCAGGTGTGTGTGTGTGTGTGTGTGTGTGTGAATGAGAGAGCTGGTGAAGGTGTCAGACTCACAAGGTGGACGTGTGCACAAAGCAGGCGATGCTGCTGTGGGGAAAGGACAGAAAGTCAAGGCAAGAGAGGAGTCCCAGAGAGCATCTGAATGCAAGGGGGACATTCAAATGTTTTCAAGTCTGTCAATACTCACACACCATATGTAAGTTAAAAGAGTGCAGTTGTAAGACTGTTCTGGCAAAAAACTGTCATGTTATTACTGTGAAATATCCCTCTGCTATGGCTAAGCAGGGGGAACACAACAACGTTGCAAGATAATCAGGAGTTCTACATGGCTGTTTGTAAGGGTGCATTTTCCATTGGGGATGTGGGGGTGATTTATCATACCTTTACAGTTTCTCACTAAAAGCTCTCTGAACAGTGTTTATAGAAATGTTAATATGGTCACCTTCAATTATCACCACACTCTCAGAGCAATATTAAGTTTCATGGGCAGTAGATGATGAGTTTTTGCCTTGAGTTTTGCTTTAAAGGCCACAAATATGTCTGTAAATATGTATTTATCCTTTATTTAAGCCGGAAAAGTCATATTGAGATTAAAAATCTCTTTTTCAAGTCCTGCCAAAACAGGCAGAAGAACAAACTAAGAATAAGCAATACAGACCATGAATTCAACATTATCAATTTAAGCATTGACAGATTGTCCAGATGTATGATATGAATTTAAAAGCATTTCAAGAAATCCAATCATGGACTTTTATAACATGCATTTCAGAGTCCCAACACCCTCTTCCCAACTCCCTGATTTCCTTCTGTAACTCCTGATTGGTGGAGCTTGATTTGGTGTGCAGCCTAACCGGAAGCTCTGCAGACACAAAAACACTACAAACTCTCTTCACCATGTCTCTGACTCTGACCATGAATGACTGATTTACATTTTCATTTATAGAAGATATGTGACATGTAGTTTTGTTATTCTAATATAAAGTGAAGGGCAATGGTTAAAAAATATATCAGTCTTTCATACTTTTAAAAAAAAATCTTTTTGATTTTATTTTGTAAAATGTAACGGTTACCGGTATTACAGTAAATCTCTGTGAAATTTCACGTGATAAAAATTACCATGTCTCTGTGGATTATCGTAATAACAGCCTCATCCAAGTCTCGCGAGCGACTCGCGATGAAGGTGTTGTGTGAATGCGTAGCTTGTAATGTAGGCATCTCCAATGAGCAGAGCAATGTAAGGTGACGTAAAATAATGTAAACATGTTCATTAACGCATAGAGTTATGCTGTCTGTAACTTTAGCTCCAGGAAATAAAATTAAACGCTGTTGTGTTAATTTAATTCACTGCTCACAGTGTTGGCCCAACACACACACACACACACAGACACACAGACACACAGACACACACGCACACACACATTTTCTCACACAGGCACACTTCTTAGTGTGAATTTTCCTGTGTAATGATGACCTTTAGATGACATGTTAATGTATATATTATAACAGTAATATAGACTTTAATGAATGTTAATTTACAAAGGTTATGAATTCTGAATTACCTTTTTGTTGTTGTTTCCTTTTGAGATTTTAGCTTCTAATGTTTTAGTATAATAAGAAAATCACAAGATTTCAAGAAGTTATTTCAATGGGTGTGTTTTTTAGACATTTGTACAACAATTAAGAATATCGCGATAATATCGTTAACCGTGATAATTTGGTCACTATAATCGATCTATAAAAGATTTCAAATTTTCCATATTGTTACATCCCTAGTTGTAAGTAGTGGTCATAGATGTAGATAGCACATACATAGATAGATTCATAGATGCTTTGTTATATTTATTTTCCGGGTTCATAAAAAAAACAAAAAAACAAAAAAACAAAAAAAAAAACACACACTGAACAAAAAGCTAAATGCAACACTTCTGTTTTTGCTCTAATTTTTCATGAGATGAACTCAAAGATCTAAAACATTTTCTATATACACAAAATAACCATTTCTCTCAAATAATACAAATAATACAAATCGAGTGGGGTTATGGTATGGGCAGGCGTATGTTACGGACGATGACCACAGGTGCATTTTATTGATGGCATTGTGAATGCACAGAGATACTGTGACGAGATTCTGAGGCCCATTGTTGTACCATTCATCCACGACCATCACCTCATGTTGCAGCATGATAATGCACGGCCCCATGTTGCAAGGATCTGTACACAATTCCTGGAAGCTGAAAACATCCCAGTTCTTGCATGGCCAGCATACTCACCAGACATGTCACCCACTGAGCATGTTTGGGATGCTCTGGATCGGCATATACGACAGCGTGTTCCAGTTCCTGCCAATATCCAGCAGCTTCGCACAGCCATTGAAGAGGAGTGGACCAACATTCCACAGGCCACAATCAACAACCTGATCTGAACCTGAACTCTACGCGATGGAGATGTGTTGTGATCTTTGAGTTCATCTCATGAAAAATAGGAGTAAAAACAAAAGTGTTGCATTTAGATTTTTGTTCAGTGTACATTTTTACCAAAGTATTTTTATAGCAGAGGAACTTGTCTTGTCTTGTCTTCCTGCCAGTCCACAGGAAACAAATGTGGAAAAAAATGTTCAAGATTTCTGAAGACATTTTGACATCCTGCTGAAATTGACAGTTGAAGCGTAACTCTTTTTATAAGAGACTACATTTCTCAGTAAGTTAGATTTGAATCCTAAAGATGTCCTATATGTGCCCACACACACACACACAGACTACAAGACATGTTGAGAATTCAAGGAACAGATTAAACTTGCTGAGTGTCCAGTGTGACTTGACCTATTTTGGGCAGATAACTGGAGAGTGTCTGTGATCTTGGAGATCATGGTCGTGGCTCAACTGGAGCTATGATTGGCCTTCATATGGTATGGTGTGTTTCCAGTTTGAGATCCATAAAATGCACTTGCTGAACTGAACCAGTGATGCAGAGGATAAAGCTTTACTCCAAAATGTGATAATATGTTTCTAAAAAGAGTGGCTTACTCTTGTTACAATGTGCACCTGTAAAACTCAATGAAAAAAATACAGAAAGTATGAATATAGAGTGAGACAAAAGTAGAGCTTGGAGTAGGGATCTGTTTTCAACATGAACATGTTCACTGACATGACTTAGCCACAAGTCAACACCTGAACTGAAGTGTGCTCTACATAGCAGTCAGCTACATGCTCTGTGTCCAGTATGAACCAGTATAATTCTGTTTCACTGTCGTCCAAAGTGTACAATTTATTATAAAATAAACCTAATGCTCGCACTGGACTCTACATGATGCACATCTGAAACCAGGTTACTGTTTATATATTTCTCCATATGAGTCATGACAAAAGGTGTAATGTCAAACAATGATTTCCACCTGGAAGGAAATGAAAGTGGGAAAAAGGACAAAGAAAGAAAATGGAACTGAAGCTATTCTTTGTATAAACTTCATCACATCCCTTTAATGTCTATGAGAAAACATGTAAGTTACATCCCACCTGAGTACATTTACTGCTGTACTACAGACACATTTTGAGTTTGTTCTATCTTGACTATTTCCGTTTCATACCATTCATACTCATTCTGTGTTCTGTGCATTTCAGAGGGAAATATAACCCTAACCCAGTAAAGAAGGAACTGAAGTATTTCAAGAGATCTAAAAACATAAAAGCATAAAAGTATTTAGATGACAAAAGTGACTCTCTTTACTCTTGTACTGTCTGGTGGTGGAGTTATTCTGTACAGAGCAGCTCCTGCTCACTGCAGATACAGACGTGTTGTCTTCTTCCATCTCCATTAGGTGGTGCTGTGTGCCAGCTCCTCTCTCTGACAGTGTGCCATGATGGTGTTCCTCGCATCATATACAGTATGTCGGCCTCCAGCCTCTGGTGGTGCGTTGCCGTGCACCCGCGGGGGCCGCTGATGCAGAACTTGGGGGCTTACAGTACAGGATGGCTAACAATTAAACTAAAATGGCATCCTATTGCCGTCCGGCCACTCTTTTGCACCGGGGCAATTAACCTGCTAATAATACAATGAGCACAAGTCCCCCTCCTCATCCAACACACTCGCACACAGACACACACAGATACACATGCAGCCTCCTTCCTCCCTGAGCTCATAGCCCTTCAGGCCATAGGAGAGCCATTGAATTAGAGGATGCAAGCAGAGATAGTTTAACGTAATGAACCATCAAGATGACGACTATTAAAGATGATTTGCAGTGTTCCAGTGCAGACAGGAGATAGGAAGAGCGACTTGAGTTTTGGCTGACGATAGTGTTAACTCTTTATTTGCTTATTGTTGGCCAGATAAAGATTAGAAGGGTTTTGTTTTTTTCCCCTCTCAGACACGAAGGACATTGTAAAATGGGTTTGTTGGACAATTACAGACATCAACTCTACTTTTACATTGCAGCGTTTTACTGCTCTAATATATTCATGTACACACAGCCCATACTAAAATAAGCTCTCTAAAATTCTTTGTTTTGATTTTTTTTTTTGTTTTTGTTTTTTCATCATCACTTGGTGTCATACAGGCTTATTGCTTACTGAATTCATGTAAATAAATACGAAACATGAATGAAAATTCTTTCCTGACAATGTAAATAGTATTTTGACAAAATAATTTCACACAATGTACGCTCGTAGGTGCTTTGGCAAAAAGAGGTTGAAACTTGTTTAATGGAGTTATTTGAATGAACTTTAAATGACTTGGAAAAAAAACAACTTGTACATGTGATGAAGTGATTGTATGGCTCCATCCTGGACTGACACTGACACTTAGTTAGCAGACCTCAAATGAAGATTCAGTCAGATGTAAAGAACTGTAAAGACAATAATCAATAATGGTTTGCTGATTCATTGATGTGAATGTGCCACTGTCAAGCAGTCTGCACAGCTAACGGTTACATGGAATGCTGTGCTAAGGCTAAATGTTGCCAGCATGCTACAGACTATGCTGTCCCTTCAAAGTCTTTTAAAATAAAAGATAAGATTTACTATATTATTCACTGTTGATGCTTTCCAGTGTCATTTCAGTGTGACTGACATCCTGTTAGTTTATATAAGCAAAATTAATGTAGATGTAAAAGATCATGTTAATATACATACTTAAACTATGTTAAATATACTCAGCTGCTGTGTTAAGGTTATCTGTTGCTCACCTTTCTGTTTTTTAAAGGAGAGTAAATTCTTCAAACTGTCTCAGATTTCCAGAAGGGCAAACTTGTGAAAAGAGAATTCAGATTAATAAAGATAGTCACATGTGTCTGATGATTAGTTCATATTCGGTTATGATGTGAAGGAATGTGGTAAGTATACAATTCAAAATGTTTCATTTGAAGCTTAAATTTAGTAGAGATCACCAGAAAAGCTCAGAGCACGAAACACAAAGCAGAGTTTATTTTAATGTCACATGTTCTGTCTACTAAAGATCAAAATGTGCGCTGAGTTATGAGACCTGTGTCATGTGATGTGCAGACATTTTACAGTGTGTACCACACTGAACCTGCCACACGTGTCCCTGCTGTGACTCCTGTTGTGATGCAGGCCTCGTCTCTCAGCCTTTATTTACAATCGAGCGGCAGAAGCATGAATGTAAAGACCGAGCGGAGCCCCTCACCACCGTCTGCAGACCTCACTCAATCTCCCAATATCTCTGCAAGCAGAAGACCAGATTGAATTTTCCTCCGGAGTCTCCCAGGATGAGAGCGGACGTCACTGGAGGATACTTCCCTCTCTCTGCCTCCTGCTGCGGCCCTATAGATGCACGCCTCAGATACGAAGGCGTCGACTGCGCTGCGGGACTGCTCTGGATTCGCTTTAGATTTTACATCTAGTCAACTTGTGGGAATTTGCTGATAAACAAAGGAAAGTCCATCTGGCATGAAATGCAGCGTCCTCGGAGAGCAGCGGCGTGTTTTCTAGATTGGAGTTCTTATAGCTGATCCCCGGTATAGAGATAGTCACACAAAAGGAACAAAGCGCTCTGTGTTTGCCTCTACATTCTTTGATAATTTCAGAGCTAATTTTCCCCATTGTCATTTCAGCTACCACTGTGGCCTATCTATTTGCACGCGTGTGTGTGTGCATGTGTGTGTGTGTGTGTGTGTGTGTGTTCTGTAAGCAGGATAGGAGAATAAATATTTACCATCTGTGGTGTTTTTCTCTCTCTCTCTCTCTCTCTCTCTCTCTCTCTCTCTCCACCACGCAAGATTCCAGCACTTTTTTTTTTATCAGTGCTGGAGTTCAGCCATGGGCCTTTTTAATTTTCTGCTTTTGTGTTTTTAGCTGAGATTGACAGGCTGCTCTCTCCCTGGAGCATTGTTCTATTAATCTGTTTAATATGCTACAGAAACATTCGAGTGCCGGAACAGGCAGCCGGGGTAATGGAATCGCAGCAGGTAAAGGGGGGGCTTGCATATCTGACGACTGGAGAGGGGGCAAGGGAGGCACGATAGTCGGCTCGGCGTGGCACAGTAACGGTGTTTGAACCCCCACATTCCCCACCTGATGACCTTGTATGGATAGACAGGCAGATGGACAGAGTGCCCCCCACCCAACCACCCACCCACACACACACACACACACACACAACCACCCCTCACATATTGTTGCTCGAAAGCACAACGGCTCCCCCCGCCGTCATTCGCCATCTCTCCTCTTCCCTGTGCAGATTCTTCACAAGATGCACAGTTAAAAGCGAGGCTCGCCATCTAAAGGCGCTGAACTGCAGCGGCGTGGGTGAGGGTGACGGGTAAGCATGAGGCATATGCATTGAAAAGCGACTGCCAGCCGAGCACTATACGTCGAAAATGGTAGGTAAATGCCAATGTATAATTGTATGCCCCTCTCCCTTCCTCCCTTCTCCCTTCTCATGCCCCCTCCTGCTGAGGCAATGAGTTGTGGTTTAATTAACTCTGCCTTAATGGGTGCACAGCAAGATGGAGGTGGGGTGCAGGGGGTGGGTGGGGGGGTGTTGGAGGTCGCAGGTTTGCTGCATGTGGTGTTCTGTAACGGCGCTGTCCCCGAGAGATAAGCTGGAAAGTGTTCACTTCCCTCCAACAAAAAAAAAAAAGCTCTCCCCCTGACATCCCGCCTGGGCTAAAGACAGTGGACACGATGACGGTCCAGCTTGTAGGCTGAAGAGTGAATAGAGCGAGCTGAGCGCTAATGACATAAGAACGAGATAAGTATGCACAGGAATTCATCCTCAAAGCCTTTACAGTCTCGCAGACAAGGTCTAACCTCGTTTTATCCTCCGACGTAGCGCAGAGAGCGTAATGTGCTGATACTCTGACTTAGGTTAAGCTTTTGATTGGCTGTTATCCCGGACTGGCCTGAGGATAAAAAACAAACGAGTCACAACTGGATTTTTGGAAGCGCGGTGACACTAAGAGCAAAGATATTCTGGGGCAAGGATTTGTCACTTTCTGGATTTCCCTGAACTGACAGAGAAACGACTTGAAAGGAAACAAAAGCAAATGATTCCTCTAACCGCCACTGCCAGTCGCTCCTTACAAAATAATTAAAGTCCAGTCTGTGTTCAGCTGCACGATTGATTTGGAAGGCAGATGAAAATTACACGTGCACTTAATGTCAACACAAGCCTCTAGTTTCAACTTTTAATGAGGTGGAAGTCTAATCCAAACCCTCCACCTCTCACTCCATCCCAGATGTTATTGTAACAACGTCCGTGTCCAACTCGGGGATGCTGGGAAAATTCTGCCGTCTAATATCTACCCTGTCTGTGCTCGCTTCTATTAACACCACCTCTCTGCCTTTATCTAAGCCACGTAACTGAACCTGTATATCAACTATTACAAAAAAAAAAAAAAGCTACGGCGCCAAAAAGAAATTAGGAGGCCTGATGAAAAGCGATCGGAGGGGAAGTTGTGAAGCTGCAAAGGGGCCTTAGATCAAAGAGAGCTACCGGTAATTAGAATACATGCTGAAGAGAAGCAGACGTCTGCAGAAATGAGGATTTTAGCTGGAAAATTACCTGTTGAGCTGTTCAAATAATAAATGAGAGCCATGTCTTGGTGAAGTGGGGAGACTGAGATGCGGAGCTCTGCAAAAGTCAGGCTCACCGGTCGCCTCGCTTTCCCAGAGGCAGCGTGACAGACACCGAAAGGGAAGAAATAATCTCCACCTATTTTCAGTTTGCCTCTCTATATTTCAGCCTGCGTTTGTGGAACTCTTTCTGTACCCCCGCCCCTTTCCCCAAGGACAATTTTCTTTTATGGCTTTACTCGCTTTTTTGAGCATCTTTTGTTGCTTTCTGCTTTTCTGCTCTTTGAGTCTCTGCCGCCTCACACATTAGATTCACAGCTCCTTTTTGATATTATCTGTCATGGATGACTTTTAGTAATCAGTTTAATGTTGCAAAGGAGCACCATGGGTCACTTTTATTCCATCAATGCATTCTCAAATTAACTGTGATCTCTTAAATGAACCCGATGGGAGACACAATGGAAGACAAGTAAGAGCTGCTTGCATTGCGTAAGTATTTCTCAAAATTAAGACCATATTTTCTAGATTCTAGAAATGAACTGATGTCCAACGAGGACGTTTGAAGCTTCTAGAATCTAGAAGCTTCAAACGTCCTCGTTGGACATCAGTTCATTTTCCTTGAGCTCTTCACCTCATCTGAAGATTTGCTGTGCTGGTTAAAACACGGCACCCTGACCTTTTTATTAGCTTATTTCACTGAGAGAGAAATGAGAAGACTGATATCGGGCAGGAGTCGGGATTAGCCTAGCTTAGCATAAAAACTGGAAGCGGGGGGAAACAGCTAGCTTGGTTTTGTCCAAGTATTGTAGATTTATTTTTAAGGATAGTGCTCACAGAGGGCATATTCCTAAACAGATTTGTGTTCAATGAAACTGCTGCAAACTTATAGTCACTCCAGCAACCTAGAGGACCAGGAAGTATACTGTTACCTGTTTGTATGCAGTGTACATGCACAGATTCTTTACACTTTTGCATTCCTTGCATGCTAATATCAACTTTATGCAACCTTTTCTTGTGCTCGCACAAAAAATGAAACAACTAACCTACAATACGATGCGGTAACGATGAAATCCTCTTGGTTTCTTTGCACACACACAGTGTACCTGCACAGAGACACTCAGTGTTGAAGCAGAAATTCACACCAGTGCTGCCGTTTCAGAATGACTTGGCTTTGCCTCCCAGGCGATGTACCTGTTTGTGTGTGTGTGTGTGTGTGTGTGTGTGTGTGTTTTATGCGTGCCCAGTGTTTGCAGTGGCAGTCCGAGACTCTGCGTGCTGTAAATGTCACCCGTCATCAGGCGTTTGTGCAGCGCGTGCCCTTGTAGGAAGGAGAAAGTGCCGATGTTGCAGATCCCAGCCTTTGATTTAGACACGAAAGGCAGACCGGCAGCAAACGCACTGAGGCATGAAGGTAAATTCCCATAATTCACAGCTGAAAGGTTAGCCAGTGGTGCGCTTTGCTCCTCCCTCATGATAGTTGCTAACAAATGTCACTTGATTGAAATAAGCACAGCTATACATTTTGTGTGTGTGTGTGTGTGAAAGTGTGTTTGCTGGTACAACTCCTCTCAAACTGATATACTGTGTTTTGTCAGAGGATCTCATACAGAATAAATCTGCAGTGTTGGTCTGCGTCGGCACAGATGTCGTCCTGTGGCAGCTTCAGTCAGCCAGTTCATGAACACTACAAGCGCAGCAGCCACAGTGAAACATGCTCTCCACAGACTGAATTATTTCATTTAAACAACACTCTCCAACAAAGACTATTAAGGGTGAATACAATCACCTTTAAAGCTGTTTGTTACACCAGTTGATATTCTCCCTTTGTAGGAATGTAGACTGTCTCTGCAAAGGTAGGACATAGATTAGTATACGTGGGTGAATAGGTTAGAACATTAGAGGATCCTGATTCAGTCATTGAGCCTGATAATCTGACTCAAATGCTACTTTGTGTTATCTTGTTAATCAGTAGCAAGTGATGCATCTGTCCGATAACTTGACTCAGCAATAACATCACATTTTTAACAGAAGTCAAGAGGAATGCTAAGTTATTGTGAGATTCATTTTTGTAAACTGACTCAAGCACCACTCGAGGCAAGTCAGTCTCCGTAAGGCCCCATGTTAAAATGTCCAACTTCACAGCAGAAATAAACATGTTTAAAAAATAACAATAACAATATACATGTCTATAGCTAATTTCCCTATTTATCACAACTCACCTGTTCAAATTATAAAGTTATGCAGTATAAACAGTGTGACCGCTTTGATTGACAGGTGGGTGCAGTTACAGGTGGCTGGTTTGAGCAACCAGGCTTCTTTCGGCTCATCTCATCTCCAGCCACACTCCAACTTTTTGACCATTTTTGGATTAGCTAGGAGGCGGTAGATGTTTCATACCGTCTATGGTTAAAAGATGTACAGTAAATTTTACAGCAAGGACAAGATGTGTTTCCTGTCTAAGTAATTAATAATGAAATCTATTGACTGTTTATAAAGATAAACGAGATGACAGCCACCTAAAAGTGAGGCCAAGACTGCTGGCTGCAGTATAGATCATTAACCCGTGTTAGCCGATGGGACCTGGGCTAAACCGAAAAAAGTAAATGTCGAATACATTTAAGTCATGTTAGGTAGTTCTTATCATTAGTTGTATGTTCAAATGTTGATGTTTGGTTTTAGTAATTTGATGTCATAAAAAGGGGGTTTCATGTCATGATTGACAGCTGAGGCCTGTTTGCAATTGTGTTGGCTGGATGAATGGGTGGAGCCTCCATACTGCAGCTACAATCTCCAACTACTGCATAGACTCTGGCTCCAAAACGCATCAACAGCTCAGAATAGCAATAGCCATATATAGGATATGTTAACTTGGAGTTGGAGGAAGTGGAGACTGATTGTCCATCTCTACATATGTTGAGGATCAAATTAGATTTTAAACTACAATCGAAGGATGCTGCTTCACAAATTGGGCAAAAATGGTGCAACAGAAGTCAAATATTTTGTACAGGAGATGATACAGTATCTATAGCTTATTCAACTTCAAAACAAGGGCCAGCCTATTCAATTTACTTTTGTAGTTTTGTCCATCGTTTCTGAAACTGGTTTCTACAGTCTAATCACTGCTGATAGATTTTAAAAACCTAAATAAATAAATTGGATATGTCTTGTTGGGTTCTCTGCTTGTTTAATTATGAATTTGTGGGTGACTCTACTCATATCTCTTAGAACAACAATTGTAAACATTTGAACTAACGGTAGGTTTAGTAAAGTTTGGAGAGAAGGGGAAAACATACTTTTATTTATAAGAAAATGTCACTGATGATTAGTTTAATTCTCACAGAGTAGTGTGCTCACAGTCAAGAGCGCTTTTCCATTTCTGCTCCTTTTATTTCTCCTGCTCAACCCCTCCTTTATCTCCTGGAGCTAAATGAATACCCCCCCAACACACACACACACACACACACACACACACACACAATTGAAAATACGGCATAAATTTTACATGACAGCCCCCTGGTTCATTACGGCCCATGAGTTATTAGCTAATTTGCAGCCGTGAAATTTCTAACCACTATGAGTGAACTGAGGTGTCAAGAGTTCGCTAAATGTGGTGTGTGGAATTTGATGTTTGATGGGCACCTTCTAGATAGAAGTGCAACGTGTGTGTATAAGTATGGTTGGAGATAAGCAGGCATGTAGTTTCAGTGTGTCACACTTTTCAAAGCTTTGACACTACGTACTATTTTGTATCAAATGCATTTAAACAACAGAAAAAACACTATCATAAGAATAAATCATGGTTATATTTTTTTTTTTCTTAAACTGAAGCAACTGTTATGCGGTGCGGATTAGAGTGTGTTATTAACTTATGATAATTCCATGATAATTATGCTGTCCATTTAGAAAAATAAATAAATAAATACTGATTATAGCCATAAAATCTCCAAACAGTCTCAGCAGCCTATTAGATCTGATAGTATGACAATAAAGACACTACAAGAAGATTAATCGTCCTACTGTTCATTGTCCTGCTGACCTCTTTCTATTAGTGCCACTATAAGGACAAACTGTGAAGAAGAAATATCACAACGTAATTCATGCTCCATGGAGGACGAACCTTATATATATATATATATATAATATCTAAATATTTAGAGTTGTTCTGTAAGATCTGTATATACACTATATACAACTATAATATGTCATACTATCCAGAAGGTAAATTTGCACATTTAAGTTTTAGTGCATGTGTAAAATGTTTAATACAAAGAGATAAATGATTACTTTTGTGTCCTCACACAAAAACTAGAACATGCAGGTAACTTACTACATATTTGGATTAGTGTGAAGATGTTGGTATACGGAGTCTGTGTTACAGTAGTGAAAATTGTCATTTGATGCTTTCCAGCATTACTGTACAGTGTGACTGTGCTAGCTGTGTCATTAAACTTACAAATGGTGTAACAGTCAATAAAAAACAGCCTTTACAACACAAAACAGCATTCTGATGAACATTCATCATTTTGTGTTGCAAGAAGTTCATTTAGTTCAGCATTCTTTATTTAGTCACAGTTATCTCAGCACATTGCTCATACGGAGCAGTTCTACACTCTTTCTAACATTATTTACAGAGACCCAACAATTCTCACGAGTAAGCACCTGGTGTTAAATGGTGCATTTACTGTAGTGTCGTTATGTCCCTTCTGTCATAGCAGCCCTGAACAAACTGCTGTGAGCTGGGATGTATGCATGTAAACATCATGTTTCATGTATTGTCCATGTTGCTGGGTGTAACAGTATGTTAGACTCACAGACTCGCTCACAATCTAAAGTAATCTTAAAGAAAATGAAAACTTTTAAAGCCATTCTTACTCTGCAACTGAGCAAACTGAGCCAAAGCAATAGTAAAATACTGTGTTTGAAAGTACGGCAACTGGACACTGTGTTTATGATTAATACCAAAATAGTTCTTTTCAGGAAACGCTTCACAAAAAGTGATTACAGTAAAAAATTACAGACTCATAGAATAAAAACTGATTAAATTTGATGATATATTACTTGCTTTGTTGCGTCAGTGTCCTCTTTGTACTCTTCGCCTCTGCCATTATGTCCCCAGAAGCTTCCAAATCAAATCAAATCAAATTTGATTTGTATAGCCCAAATTCACAAAACACATTTTGCCTCAGAGGGCTTTACAATCTGTACAGGGAGTGACACCCTCTGTCCTTAGACCCTCGGTTCCAGTGAGGAAAAACTTGCCCACAAAAAACCTTTAACAGGGAAAAAAGGTGGAAGAAACCTCAGGAAGAGCCACAGAGGAGGGATCCCTCTCCCAGGACGGACAGACGTGCAATGGATGTCACGTGTACAGGACAAATCAACACAAACATATTGTACAATTACAATGACTGACAAAATGACAATGAATTAGAGTGAATGATAAAATGATTACAGTAGCAGTGGAACCTGTGATAGAGATAGAGAGACACAGATGCACAGCAGCAGCAAATCATTAACTAACTATAAACTGTAATGGAGATATGGTAGCAATAATGACAGTAGTAATATGTGTAGTGAACGTCATGCAGGATCACAGCAGCAGCCACGATCCATGAGAACCTGCTGGACGACAGAGCACAGAAACTTTGGGGAAGAAGTTTAGTTAGTAACATGCATTAATGAGACATGTATGTTTACAGATGGTGGTGGTGATGGGGAGAGAGAGAGAGAGAGAGAGATTGTTTTCAGTAAAGGGAGATGTGACTTCAACCAATACCGTTCCATACTAGGCATAAGGAGAGAGAGAGGAGGGAGGGGGAGTCCCTAGGCTAAGCCGAGTTACATTGCCCAGTTGCTCTGGCTCTAGTACGACAGTGGTGGCACCTCCTTGCAGTGAGCGGTTCAGAGCTCCTGTCCTACCAGTGTAAGCACTCAGTTTGGAGCAGTTTACTTTTCTGTCCACAAAACATTTTCTCCCAATGATAGTGAAGCTGTTATTTTAAGTTATTAATGCTAATATTAGCAAGCCTTTTTAGTGAAGCTAAAGTGTGTCATACTGGAGAAAAGGTCACAGAATATCTCAATTGGAAAACAGCTGGTCTGCTGGCAATAATATAGACCAGGGGTCGGCAACCTGCGGCTCCGGAGCCGCATGCGGCTCTTTCATCCTTACACTGCGGCTCCGAGTGGCTTGGGAAAATAAATTACTTTAAAAAAGTATTTACCGTATTTTCACGACCATAAGGCGCATATAAACGTCTTATATTTTTTACAAAATGTGCGGCGCGCCCTATAGTGCAGTGCGCCCTATGTGTGTTGTTAAACCTGTGTCGAGAACAACGTGCCCATCTCACAGCCGATGTGAAAAAAGAAGTGAAACAAATGAACGCTGCACTTGCTGTTATTCCGGGAGGTCTGACAAAGCTCCAACCGCTGGACATCGGTGTGAACCGGCCGTTCAAAGTAAGGCTGCGAGCGGCGTGGGAGCGATGGATGACCGATGGAGACGACAGTTTCACAAAGAGTGGCAGGCAGCGCCGGGCAAGTTACGACACGGTTTGCGGATGGATTGTAGATGCGTGGGCTAACGTGTCTACTGGCACTGTTGTTTGAGCTTTCGCAAAAGCCGGCATCATCGAGGGGCCGCACGGAAAGTGACTCTGACAGCGAAGAAAGTGGAACTGGCATATTTGATTTAGCGCAGCTGTTTAACTCAGAAACGGAGGATGAGGACTTCGATGGGTTTGATTAATGACGATTATCGGTAATGTGCTAATGTGTGCTGTGGTAATGTGCTTAAAATTTTTTAGTACTTTGTAATAAAGACTTAAATAAAGCACAATCAAACTCAGTTTTGCTCCCGCTCTATTTTTAAATACGCACACTTGTATACTTGTGTGTGTGTTGTTGTAAGGCGGTGGCCATATGTGTGTGTAGACCGCGCCTTTTCGTACGGTGCGCCTTATGGTCGTGAAAATACAGTATGTGTATTTTATTTGTGTTAGTTATTGTTTTAGTGTTTTAGTTCTAAATTGGAAGATCTTGATGCGATCTTGAAATATTAAATATTAAAATATTAATAAAATAAGTATATTTTATTGTTTTTTGCCGCTCAAAATAAACGTCATACTCGCGAAAGCCGGTATTCCCGCCCGAACACTATCCCAACTTTCAACCCCAACAAGGCCAGATATGGAGAAATCTAAAAAAAGAAAAATATCAGAGGAAAATAGATTGTTCAATGATGTCTGGGCAGACTCATTTGCTTTTCAAGAACTCAGAATGTTCAAAATGTGTTCATTAGAAATTAAATTTAATTTTCTCTGTAGCACTTTGTGGATTTCATAAGTAACACTTTATAGCCCATCTTCAAAAGGGTAGTCAAAGCACTAATAAGTGTATGTTTATTTTTTACTTTCTAATAAATGCGTTTTTTCTCCATTTTAGATGTCAAAAAGTATTTGCGGCTCTCAGTGGGGTTTTTTTTTGTGGAAACCGGGTTCAAATGGCTCTTTTGGTGTTAAAGGTTGCCGACCCCTGATATAGACCCATGATTTATTGTGATGGACAAACAATTTGCAAAAGCTTTGTCTTTAAAGAATTTTCTTAGAAGGACACACGTTACGCAATTGTGTGTGTGTGTGTATGTGTTCAGGTGTGTGTCCATGTGCAATTATGGGCCTGTGGGTTTTAAGAGAAAAAAGTACAAGTGTGTCGAGGTAACCCCTCCCCCCCAGTCTTCCTGAGGTGAGAAACAAAAGAAACAGTGCTCCATGCAGGCCCAGTGTCCCACTGCGGAAAAAGCTTAGCAGCAGCTCAGGTCAGCGAGGTGAGGGCTGTTCAGCTCGGCTGCAGCCCAGGGCCGACCTCACCGCCAGCCTTCCAGGAAATTACAGCAGGGACCGAGAAGCGGCTCCCACTCCCCCGGCTCTCTGCACTACACACACACACACACACACACACACACACACACAGTCACATAGAAAGTGTGTCCATGACTAGTCTTTTGCACCACTAAATTCCAGCAAACACATACATGTGCATATATGGTACATATAAGCCTCAGTGGAGAAAAAATGTAATGAATTACTCTGTATGTAAACTGCACACAAACGTCACATGTACAGATGTTGGTCATCTGTTTTTCTGAAAGTGTTCCTGGGGTCTATAGAGTTACTAGTTTCTATCTACTTCAGCCCTTGCTAATTCTAACACTTATTTATTTGCATTAAAAAAACTACAATTCCCATGCCCCTCATCTTCCCAGTGATCCACTGGGGAATGCTTGGTGTACCAGTGTTTTCAATCCATTCAAACTGGACAAGTTGCATCAGTGTAATTTGGCTTTGGCTTAACGGACATTTCACCTGATTGGTTCAATCCAGAATTCTTCCTTGTCTGAATATTAGTCTTGGCTCTGTGTGTACAGTAGATGGCACGGTGACACAAAGACTTTGACTCTTTTTCTGGGCCAGCATTTTTGACACCCTCTCCATCCCTTTGTTTCTATGTCTGAAAAACTTTCCCCTGGCAAAGTCATGCTCTCACTCTGACTCCTTTGCTCTGCTCCACAATCCCATTCCTTATCTGTGTCTCCCATGTTCAAGAGGACCCTGGAAGCTTAGCTCAATCCTTTGAAAACACTGATATTAAAAGAGAGCGATGCTGAGAAGAAAGATGGCGACACAGCCCACCTCACCCCCCCAGTTTACCCTGTCTGAACCGTCTGTCCTGTTAGCAGGTGTGTGTCTGTGTGTGCAGGTGTGTGTGTGTTCTCCCTCCAACCATCCATCTGCACACACGTGCACATGCACCATTTCATGTGCACACACACACATACTATTCTGAAAATACTATTAAACTCTTTGCCATTGTTGTTCTGTCTCTCTCTCTCTCTCTCTCTCTCTCTCTCTCTCTCTCTCTCTCTCACACACACACACACACACACAGAAAGAACATTAATCCTCCAATCTACATAGGCACTGGTCGCCTCAGGGGCTAGTGGGGGGTTTGGGGAGGAGGGGGGCTCTCCAGCAGGCCGTGTGATCTCACATTGTTTTGCGAAAATTGCAGCCTCTGATGATGGGAATTTCATTTCACCACTGCATGAAACTCAGACGAGGGAGGGGAGAAGGGGAAGGAGGAGAGAGAGGGAAAGATGTGGTGCAGAAAGAGGAAAGGGAGGTATGGAAGAAGAAGGGAAGAGGAAAGGAAGGAGACATGGAAGGATGTAGGAGGAAAAAGGAGGGAAAGAGAAAAGGCTATAGTGAGCAAAAGAGTGAATAGTGTGAATCTAAGAAAGGAGTGAAGAAACTAGGGAGCAGAAAATGAGGGACAGGGTGACGTAAGGATGGAAGGTTCTTTCACCCCTACTTCCTGAATCATTTCCCCTCTTACTTTCCCTTTTTCCTACACTTCCTTCCTTCTTCTGTCTTCACTCTCTCCTCTCCTTTTCTCCTTGCTTCTTTCCATTTTCCTCCATACCTTAGTCCATCCCCTCTTTCCTGAATCTGCCTATATCCTGAAGTAGGTGGTAAAGGAATGGAGGGATGGCCACCATGCTGTGCCATGACTGTGGAAGGGGGGAATGTTGTTGATCCACATGCAAGCAAATATTATGCTAAAGTGATTGGCTCTCATCAGACTCTAACCCTGCAATGATGCTAGAAAACAGCAGAAGAGGAAGCGCGAGCCCCATCTCCGTCCTCCCCTCCCCTAATTTGCATTGCATGCTAAAATGCATGAACCGAGCCCATTAACTGAGGGGCCGTGCTGTGTTTTCGTTGTAAGCGTTAGGAGGGGGGCTGTCATATCTTTTGATTTGCTTGATATGAAAACAGTGGTGGTTTGCAATCAATGGAACCTGTGGTTTATTTGGGGTGAAATGAGATTTTTTATTGGGATGTTTGCATCTCGATGCAATTTGCCAGCTTTATTGTGGCCGACCCAGGAGCATCCTCGCTTGATTTTACAGTAAATTTGTCATGGGGCCAATACAAGGGTTGAAAGTGAATATGGTTATTTATTTACATGCACACAAACAGGCACACTTTGTTAGACGCTTCTGATGATTGCTGGAATGGAGATCCCAGCTGGCTATATGTGCTGGAGCCTGGTGAGAAGGCAGCCTATCAGAATGATTAGACAGAGGGAGGGAAGGCCTACCAGCTGCTCTACATGTCACTGCAATGGGAAACATAATTTGGGATTCAGAAGATGCCCCAGTGGATTGTCTCAATTTAGCTGAGTGAACTTTAATGTGTTTTTGGAAAGTAGTGCTGAACAGTTTCGTGTGTTTTGGATTTGATCTGGGTTTGGTAAGTGAGTTTGGTGAGTTTGTAAGTGTAAATGTCTTTAATGGTCTTTGTGTGATGTTTTGTCATGTTTTTATGTAATGGGAGGGGCACGTTCCCCCATACTGGGTCAGTATCAGTATCCACCACATGCGGTTTCTGGTAGGACCACTTTTGCTCATGGCCCACAGTATTTTTTTTTAATCTGTATGTCAGATGACTCAATGTTATGTAACACACCTGGCTGGTCTGCATGCAACCTCTGCCTCAAACCTCCTGCTTTTTGAGTCCAGGCTCTACATAGCCATCATAAATAGAATTTTTTATTCCAGAGATGAGAATGTGTATATTATGATATATTTAGCAGCATAGTCTAGTTATTAGTTATTGCTTATAAGTATTGATGGGCAAATGAAGCTTTTGTGAAGTGCTGAACCACTTGAGCCAATTGTTTCGAAAATGGGTTCATTACTCAAAGATTCAGTTACAGTGACCTCTCGTGGAGAAGTGCAAGACAGCAGTCAAATTAGACAGACTAGCTGGTGTACAGGAGGTATTTAGGGCGCTTTCACGACAGGATAGGGACTTTGTTCGATTGGGTGGGGAATGGCGAAAAATTTCACACTGGTCACATTTGGTTTGGTTCACTTTCACACTGCACTTTTAAAAGAAGACCAAACCGCCTGGACAACCCCATGCAGTTACAACAGCTGCCCGTTTGGGGGCAGTATTGCTCAAAACAAGCACTGACCAGGAAGAAGAAAAGCACCAGGAAGAAGAAAACCCGACTCATCGATTGGCTTCGCTGGATAGTCTGTTTGCTTTTCCACTGTAAGCGAACCGCACCAAGGTTCACTTGCAAGCAGACCGAGACCTACGTTTTCAGGACCAGAGTTCGCTTGTTTGGTCCGCACAGAGTTCAGGTGGGCTTTCACACCTGCTCAAACGAAGCAGACTATCCGAGAAAGCAAACTCTGGTCCGTTTAAAGCGGACCAAACAGCTCTGGTGTGAAAGCGCCAAATTCTTGGATAAACACACACACAGACTGATTCCAATCACAATGCCAAAAAGGTTGGGGTGCTGTACAAATTGTAAATAAAAACAGGATGCAGAGATTTCTAAATCTCAGAAATCCATAATTCATTCAAATAGAACATAAACAACATACCACGTGTTAAAGCTCATTTTGAAATTGATGGCAGCAACACATCTCAAACAGTTGTAACAGGGGCAACACAAGGCTTACAAACCATATGGCACAAATCAAAAACATCTGGGGGATTGGAGCAATTGACAACTAATTAGGTTAATTGGCAACGGGTCAGTAACATGACTGGGTATAAAAGGAGCATTTCAGAGAGGCAGAGCCTCTCAGATGTGAAGCTGGGCAGAGGAGGAATTGTGGAACAATTTCAGAAAAATGTTCCTCAATATACAATTGTGAAGACTTTGAAGATCCCACCATCTACAGTGTATGATATCAAAGGATTTAGAGAATCAGGAGGAAGGGACAAGGTCAAAGGTCATAACTGGATGCTCGTCATCTTCGGGCCCTCAGACAGCACTTCATTAAAAACAGGCATGATTCTCTACTGGAAATCTCAGGAACAATTTCAGAAATCACTGTCTGTGAACACAGTTCACCTTGCAATCCACAAATGCAAGTTAAAGCTGTATCATTGCAAAGAAGAAGCCATGTGTGAACATGATCCAGAAATGCCGCCATCTTCTCTGGGCTGAAACGTCTCTTTCAGGGAAGCATTTTTCAGCAGGACAATGCTAAACCACACCCTGCATCCATGGCTTTGCAGGAAAAGAGTCTGGGTGCTGAACTGGCCTGCCTATAGTCCAGACCTTTGTTGCTGCCATCAACTTCAAAATGAGCTAATATTTTCTATGAAATGGTGAAATTTCTCAGTTTTAACACGTGATGTTGTTTATGTTTTATTCAGAATAAAATATTAGATTTGCAACTAATTTTATTTACATTTCATACAGCGTCCCAACTTTTTTGGAATTGGGGTTGTAATACAAATGCAATACCAACAACTCAACAGCAACAACACACCTACTATGACTACCCACAAATTGTGCATTGTTTGGAGTAGTCATACTCTATAAATGCTGTGTTAAGTGTTGAGATGATCAAATTCAAAACTGTCTCAACCTGTCACCTGTCCAAATCAAGATGAGGCAGTGAATCACCTCATTAGACTGCGAACCAGTCAGGTGATTTATTCAGGCAATGAAGCAGTTACTGCTTTGGACGTCATATGTCACATGATTTTTTTAATTTCTTTTCACCAAAGCAAGCTTTGAAGCAGTGGTTCAATGGAATTGTAGTTCAGGGTTTGAAGCACGTATCCAAGTTTCAGTGTCGCACAGTACAGTTAGGGCTGGAAGATATGTACTTATCATCCAGCCCTAACTGTGCACTGACTAATCATGCTTACTGCCATGTGTAGTAAGTCCACAAAGGTCCATTCTGAGTCAGGATAAGCCCTGTACGTAAAGTGTTTAGATTGCAAATTTCAGACTCTCCGGTGATTGTATAAACAGACACTAAAGGCCCACTCACACCGGAGGCGTTACGGCCGCGTTACAGCTGCGCCGCGGTCACCGGAGCAGATAGCTGCCAGTCTATGTCAATGAGAGCACTCACACAGGGCGCGCCGTGTCTCTCTGCGCCACGGCGCGAGCTTTCCGTAGCGTTTCTATTTTTGTCACGAGCCGCTGCTAAACCTCGTAAATTTCAACAGGGCAGATCGCAGAATCAACGTAATAAACTTCCGCCCCCTTTCAAAATAAAACACAATACGCAGTTCATGTAGCTTTTTACAACTTCACATCAATGTTACGTCATGACCGGTGGCACCAGGTGATCAAAGATCGATCAAAGGGTCTCAACGAGAGACTAATTGTTGAAGTGGAACAACACACAATCATTTATGACACAACAGATGCTTTTTATAATCTCTTCCATGTCGGAGAAGCAAAGTCAGCTGTTTGTTGTTGTTGTTTTCTTTATATACAGTTTATCGAGGGGTCTCGAGTACGTCCAGGATTCTCGCGTGATCGTGTGATCTCGCGTGAATATGGCCGGCTCGCTCTGCTGCCGTTACGCTGCCAACATGCGTCCGGTGTGAGTTGATGCAGAGCAAAGGACACAGCTAAACCGCGGCGCAGCTGTCACGCCGCTGTAAGCCTCCTGTGTGAGTCCCGTGTAGGACACTATGCCACCCAGAGCCGCACCAGGAACAGTGTAATGGAATAAAAGCTACACAGTTTTACGGCCGGCTCGCTCCGCTGCCGTTCCGCGGCTGATCCGCGTCTGGTGTGAGTTGACGCCGGGCAAAGTACCGTTCCGCTTCCGTTCCGCGTTCGGTGTGAGTCCCGTGTCAAACCCACTGAAAAAACTTATCAGCAGACGCTAAAAAGTGATCAACATGGCTGTTTTGTTTTTTGTTTTTTTAATGTTCTTTGTTGGTTGTCTGTATATTTCAGTATTGTTTGTACCAGTTATCCAGTATGGGTGAACATCTCAACTGGAGCCTAAAGGAGAATTTTTGATATGTCCCCAAAGGTGTTAATGCTAATTTTGAAAATCACTTTGACATGATTTTGACAGTATAAAGGGATGACTAATTGTGATGTCAGTCAGACTGAGAAAGCAGTTATATTTAGATGTTACTGTTAAACTAAGAAGTGAAACACAGATTACAATAGCTGAAGGTATTTTATGTCACTGCTGTATAAATGTAGGCATGTGACTTTTGTACCCATTCATAAGTGTTTTGCATTTGATCAGCAGGTTGATATATTACAACACCAACCAGGCTTGTACTGGACTAGCATTGATTAATGAATCCACAACATAGCACAACCACCGTATTGCATGCGTGTTTGTGTGATTATAACCATTTCAGTGTGACCTTGATGAAAAATCATTACACTTTCATGCACATTAGACACCATACATGTCCTATCCATCTTTTGGTTAATCATTATCTATTTCTGTTACCGATGCCGGTGCCTGGACTTGTTTCCAATTAGAAGAGGTATATATCACACATCCAATCTTCACTGGTTACCTGCAGAGAAAAGAAAGGAAGCACAGAGGAGGAGGAGGCGAATAGGTGAAGGTACAGCAGGGAGTGAAATAGACAGAAATAGAGAAGGAGGGAGGTGAAGAGGCAGTGTAAAAAGGCAGGCTATTTTTCACCAGGGTCCATGGTGAAGTTGTCAGGCGGGAGTGTATGTGAGCCCGCCGGATGATAATGTGGCATGACACTTCTGAAATGAGAGGCGGGTTGCCATGGCAAAGAGCGGGGAGGGACAGTCTCTCCAGAGGCCCAAATAAAACAAGCTGTAAATGATGTTTGATTAGGATTTAGATCATGGAACTGTTCGGAATGGCCTTTTTGTCAGCAGCTAGCTCAGGCCTCATAGGCCTTTTGTTATGTTTGTCTCTGAGCACTACATTGCATATATTGTACATGTATGGGCTTGTGTGTGTGTGTGTGTGTGTGTGTGTGTATGTGTGTATGTGTATACTGCTTCAGGTTGCACCGACATATCTGGTGAAATAGAAGGCCAGTGCTGAATTATTATCAGATTATAAGATTTGGACCAAATTGCCTTCAACCACTTTTGAAATGATGGATATAGTTTGATGTGAATTGTGATTGGTCTTGCAATGATTTTACAATTTACTATGTGCAGAACTTAAAGCTGTTTTCCTGTCTCCCTGATGAATGTAAGTCCAATTTATTTTAACTCAACAACTCTTAAGATAAACACTGGCTCATTTGCTTACATACTGTTTAAGTTTCTTTAACAAGCTTTTTGCCACCTTTCCATTTATTGTTTCACATGATGCATACAACAGCTTTTTTCTTGTAAGGGGTTTGAGAGTGTGGCTACCAGACCAGATAAATGTCCTAAAAGAACATAGAGCAGATTCAGGTGATGATTCTTTGATCAAACTCTTTCATGTTTCTTACAGTCATTGGATTTTGCTTGATGCAGATTTAAGATGGACAAATTCTGGAACTTTTAGTTCTGACCCAAAAATCTACTGTACTGTTATATCTGTATTTCTTTGAATTGCTTTCTTCTTGGGAATGTATCTCCGTGGACAGTGGCAAGCTATTACTGTTATGCTTTGAGTTTCCATTTTGACAGGGAAAATATATTTTTTTCTTTTTTAATAAAAAGGCTTCAAATCAAATTAAAATATATACATGTTAGAGGAAATCCTATAACTGTTCCATTAACTCAGTTTTGATTAATGGAACAGTTATAGGCTTGTGTTTTACTTTCAATAATCTATATCAATAGATGGACTGTGGTAAATGGACTGTACTTATATAGTGCCTATCTAGTCTTCCGACCACTCAAAGCTCTTTTACACTACATATCTCATTCACTCATTCACACACATTCATACACTGATGGCATTGGCTGCCATACAAGGTGCCAACTGCTCATCAGTTTTAGGAAATAACCATTCATACAATTATATAGCAATTTGGAGGTCAGTATCTTGCTCAAGGACATGTATACCACCAATCATCCGATTGGGGGTTGACCCGCTCTATCTCCAGAGCCATTTTATGTTTATCCATTATAGTAAATTGGTCCCAGACTTTTGGGCCCGTCTGTATACTGCTCATCATTCTTATTGCAGTCTATATATATTCGTCATCCCCCTAGACTTGGACCTTTTTATATTTAAGATCAACACCTTGGAGAGTGTTGTGGTGTACAGTCCTGACACTTTTGTCAAAAGTTAATGAAATAAAATGCTGTACATTAATACTATTTATCTAAAATGTAAATACACAGGACCAAAACTTCAAATGATACCACAGAACCTTTTCTGTCATACTGATCTTTCCATTTCAGTAACACTGAACAAAATGTACCTGAAGGTACCTCACTTGCTCACAATGTTGGTTTTTGTGTTTATTGTAAGAAAATCACAGAACTAATAACATTAATAATGGCACTGTTGTATTTGTTGTAGGTCAAGCCAATGAACAATCAAGCTGAGTGCCCGGAACTAGCACATTTAAATAGAATGCAGCTAGTGTGAATATTTTTTCTGCTATGATATTTAAAAATGTTCACCAGAAAAAAGCCCTATCACAGTTTTTGTCCATTGTTCAGCCAACTGTAGTCTGAGCACACAGTCACACCAGAAAGCAGAAATTCATTTGAATGTTCTTGCATGACAGGTGCTCCTGGAAGCTCAGTGAGTGGTCATTCAGTGATTACTATTGTTTGTGGCTAACTTGATATGATTTTCAAAACCGAGTTTCAAGTTGTTAGAAAATGCAAGCAATAGAAACATAAAATCATGTGTTGGTCAAACTCCTAGCTTCTTTACGGTTTGCTTTACGCTTGCTGCTATGGGACCAAAACACTGCTGGATTTCTTGGGAAATACTCTTATGGCCAATGATTAGGACTTCTGTTTGGTCAGAGTTAAGTTGAAGGAATCTGACATCCACTCCATAAGTTCAGACAGTGTTTCAGGATAGTGATTATGGGTATCGTCTGCATATGATAAGAGATGGACTTAAATTGCAAATCTTATAATACACTAATGGCCTGAAATCCATATAGTAACTGTTGGCTCGTTAATCAATTTTAAAAGACAGATGTTTGGCATTACAATATCCCTCATTTCCCAATTAGCAAAACTTGGGATGGTAACAATGATGTTCTATTCTGTTATCAGCTATAGCTGTAGTAATTTTTTTCATTTTTTTCATTTTAATGTAAGTTTTAGTTACAATTCTGCTACAACTGTGGCTTGTGTATAGTAACAGAGGAAATATGCAACAAAAGTTCCAGTCCACTAGGATGGAACAATTGGGCAGTGACAGGGACATAAATAACAAGGTTTTTTCTATCTATAACTTTTGTATTTCTGTTCTCTTTTTGTCTCAAACAAGATCTGGAAGATCAGCGCAAATATTGTGTTGGACAACAAAAACCCATACTTAATAGTCCTGTGTAATTCTTTACAAAGCTACCTCCTCCTCATGACACAAAATATTCTGCTTTTCATGTTTTGCTCTCATCTTATCTCTGTTTTCTCGCTCTCACACACACGGCTGTCCCTGCTCTGTTTTTGTTCTCTCCACTGTATCTTTCTTTGTTTTAGTGACTCGGAATATCTTTTGTAGCACACACAGACACAGACACACACACACACACACACACACGCACACAAACCCAAACAGAATAATTTGGTAATGTAAGCCTTATCGTCCCCTCTCTCCTCTCCAACCACATCCTGTTCAATAGACCACAATAGGATAGAGGTGTTGACGTCAGCCACCATTGAGAGAACATTATGATGTGTTTCTTCTTTTGTGCAATCTCTCCACTGCCTCGCTTACTATGAACAGACTAGGGTGAAATTTATTCTCTCTTCTATTGTCTTCTAGTGTCTTCTATTCACTGCAGGGAGAGCCCTCCAGTTTCCCATTTTGTTTCTCTACTTCATTTCTTTGGGAAAAGAAAAGGTAATGAAGATGTTCCTTACTGCAAATGAAACCATGATAATCGTCATCATCATTCTTCACTTTTTTTTGTCACTGGCTTGAGTAAAGATATTTCTTATAGGAAAAAGAATGGAAGACAGCATCGGGATTGGCTGAAAGTGGCTCCTCTAACCTCAGACAAAAGCCAATATAAGATTACCTTTTTTTAGAAGACCTAAAACAGACATTCTTAGAAAGTATTAGAACACGCATGCCCACAACAGAATGCGTCCATTATAATCAAATGATGCTGATACATTTAACATGGAAGCATTGTGATGCTTATCTCTATTTTTGTGGTGTGCTGGTCCATTTTTCCTCTGCTTGCAGCTCTCTTCCAAGTAAAGACTAAAATCAAATCAAATCAATTTTATTTGTATAGCCCAAAGTCACAAAGTACATTTGCCTCTGAGGGCTTTACAATCTGTACAGGGAGTGACACCCTCTGTCCTTAGACCCTCGGTTCGAGTGAGGAAAAACTTGCCCACAAAAACCCTTTTAACAGGGAAAAATGTGGAAGAAACCTCAGGAAGAGCCACAGAGGAGGGATCCCTCTCCCAGGACGGACAGACGTGCAATGGATGTCACGTGTACAGGACAAATCAACACAAACATGACTGATAAAATGACAATGAATTATAATGAATGATAAAAATGATTACAGTAACAGATATGGTAGTAATAATGACAGTAATATATATGTAGTGGGCGTCATGCAGGATCACAGCAGCAGCCACGATCCACGAGAACCTGCTGGACGACAGAGCACAGAAACTCCGGGGAAGTTTGGTTAGTACACTACATAGACCTGTGTAAAAAAAAAGACTACATAGACCTGTGTAAAAAAAAAGACTACATAGACCTGTGTACAAAAAAAAGACTACATAGACCTGTGTACAAAAAAAAGACTACATAGACCTGTGTAAAAAAAAGACTACATAGACCTGTGTAAAAAAAAAGACTACATAGACCTGTGTACAAAAAAAAGACTACATAGACCTGTGTAAAAAAAAAGACTACATAGACCTGTGTAAAAAAAAGACTACATAGACCTGTGTAAAAAAAATGACTACATAGACCTGTGTAAAAAAAAAAAGACTACATAGACCTGTGTACAAAAAAAAAGACTACATAGACCTGTGTACTAAAAAAAGACTACATAGACCTGTGTACAAAAAAAAACTACATAGACCTGTGTGCAAAAAAAAAATGTCAATTGTAGTACAGTATTTATTGGTGCCATGACCTGTTTCCTGCGCATAGCTTTTCAAAGATGAATTGCAGCTGTGATATAGCCACTCTGAAGTCACCCTTGATGTTGAGATTAAATCTGTATTTTGTTATTTAGTTGGGCAGTGACGAAATACCCACAGGTCTTTGGTCAATTAGTGGAAAACAAAGTTTAAGCCAGTGTTGTGGTGGAGAACTGCAGTCTGAGGGTGGAGTTGGATGTCATATCCTTCCACTAGGTCCAACAAAGGATTCTCAAATAAGTCAATGTTCCTTTGGCCAAGTCTCCTGAACCACATCTCTAGCTTTCTTGTGAAGCAGGTGGTTACATCAGCCAGATTCTTGTTCCTGCTGCTGATTTCATTTGTTTAGGTTTGCAACACTTGATGTAGTTTGTCACTGGCTGCTCTGATGCAGTGCTCATGGATTATGCAGTGCATCCACTTCACATTTGAGACTTCACTTTTTTTTTTTTTTTTTTTTTAATGAGCACCTGTGGTCCTTTCTCCCAGCCATTGCCTGTGTTCCAGATGCCCACACTATCCTATGTCCATGCTAGTCAAACCAACAATGAGAAGAAACTCCACCAAACACCAACCATTTAGGGTCAATTTGATAAATTATTTCTGGTTTGGCTTGAAACTGGTGGATGGACTGACCGCCTCGCATTGCTATTCATTGAACTGCCCTAATGTTGCTGAAATTGAAATCCTAAATTACAAAGTAGGATTGCAGCAAAATAAGTGTCTGATTCCCTTTGACCACAAGGCTGTACACAGTGTCTAAAAAGAGGAGCAGGAAATCCCCATGCAGGAAGTGACCTGGAATATGAAATGTTCCTCTAGTGTTCTATGATATAAAATGCCATTAACTTGGTCAACTTGGAAAAATTCAATACTTAACCATTTAAGGATGATTTTTGATGTTGTATATTTTTCTAACTAATAATATGCAGGTTGTCAGTTTGTTAAGAAAACCTTTAGATGATTTTAGATGTTTTCTGACCACATGAGGTCGCCAAGGTGCAAAATTTCCTTATGCAGCTTTAATTATCAGTCAGTCCTCACATACAGTGTCTTACACAAATGTCACGTTGTGTGCTTTCCTCCATCTTTTCTTCTCTTCTGCCGTTCCCTTCAACCCGGGCTGCTAATGAACTGCTTACCAAGGCTGAACTAATCAAGGCTGACTTCTCTCTGTCAGTGTCAATTATACAGCCCACCCTCCCATCCCATCTTCCTCTCACTCCCGCTCTTCATCTCCCTCACAAAGGGTTGACAGGGACCAGACTCTGTTTCTCTGCTATAAATTGAAAAGTAACACGTAAGAATGATGGCGACACTCCGCCAGACACTGGGTTGCGGACGGGCAGTGTGTGTGTGTGTGTGTGTGTGTGTGTGTGTGTGTGTGTGTGGGTTCCATGTACCCATGGGTTTTTAACTCAGTAGCTCAGACAAAGCTTGAGCTTCTCACATTTCGAAAACTTCAAATGAATCCAGTGGGTGTGAAATGTAGATTGATTATTCAACAGGTAGGATAACTGCTGAGATGGCACTTGGAATAAAATTTAGGTTTAATTTGAAATGGATTCAACATTTTTTGCCAGCGATTTATAAACCTTATTCTATTAAAACGTGTTTTTACAAAAAGTTACAAAATGTATTACATTTGAATCCTACAGCAGAGTTGGCACAATGTAACTAACTAGATCTGATTCAGAGAGACACACCGATCTATGAATGATTCTACAGTGTATGTCAGAACAAACCGAGACATCACTGGATCACAGTGGATGTAAATTTAAGTACTAATTCTCTTTTAGTTTTGTTTCTCTTTTAGATTGCAATTACCTGCAATTACCATATTTTCTAATTACATTGACTTCACATCCAAAGCATTTATGATGAATGTGACGAAATGGTAAAAAATGGAACTTAGGTTTTGATAGTTTGTCACTGACAAAATTAAAGCTTTCAGTAATTATCTAAATAAGAACAATATGTACAATAATGGTACATATACATGAATTCAGCCAACAGATGAAATGACATAATCACCAGCTGTATCAGCCACATGTACCATGCCCTGCTGAGGGAAGTGCTTGATAAGATACAGAAATTTAAGATACAGACATTTATGGCTTCATCTAACTTTTTTTCTCAGATTTATTTTTGCTTTTTTCCCCTCATTTTTGTAGTTTTTTTTCCGAAAAGCACTCCTATCAGTAGTGTCCCATCTGATCCCTCCAGTTTGGCCAATCTCACCATGTTCCTAGATCACAGCAGTTAACATGGTTTTATCACCACAATAGAAAATATGACTAAAACTATAATAGTGAGACACAAGATGTAATACTTACTACATCACTACCAAATTAATGAGCGTGATGCCCTGAAGATAAGCTGCATTGCCATAGTGAATGCCAGGGGAGAGAACTGGAGAACCTTGAATGTGATGGCCAAGATTCTTTATTTTGTTATTTGTTAGAACAACACAGCAAATATCTTGTACTGACAGAATATGGTTTATTACTGATATAACAAAAACAAATCAACAACAAGAATCCTTGTTGGAAAGAGGTCTGGAAGGTCCGTGTCACAAACGTGGTTCACTTGTTCAGATAAAGCTTTATCTGGTCATTGGTGAAGAAATGTGTAGGCAGGGATGTCGTTCAGAAGGTGTTAAACACCATGGACAACCTTGGAGGCTTCTAAACAATAAGTGTAACCTGGGGCACATGTAAACAGACTGACAGCTGGACACAACAGGGAGTCATAGTGTGAAAGGTGTGAGGTTGAGACTGTTTAAGCAAGCTTTAGACACATAATGAAACATTCATATGTAATGATGAAATGTTGAAGGTTGTGATAAAATGTGGAAGATTGATGCATTGTGTTTGTACTGTAAGAGTAGCATATCTCTACACGTCAGCAGCATTTAAAAGTTGATCGTTGTGTGAAATTAAATATACAATATTTCCCTCTGAAATGAATCAGTTGAGTCAGAATGAGTCAGATATTATTGCACATTTGGTCTTTTATTTCTGGAGCAGCTGGCTGGTGAAGTAGTGACAGCACAGTCTTCCATATTAACATGTACCATGTACAGTGTTAATGCAATATAGTGTGTGTATTTAGAATGAACCTACAAAGGATTCACATGACTACCTCAATGTGTGTGTGTGTGTGTGTGTGTGTATGTCTCTCTCACCCGCTCAGCTGTGTTTGACCAATCACTGACAGACATCATCAGTTATAACACCACTGGGAGGTGAACGAGAAAGAGGTGACAAACAGACACTTGGTTCGTTCCACACATATATGTACAGTATATATGTACTTTGATTTAGCTTGTCGTATATTCAGTGGTGATGCTGTTAAAGATATCTGAAGAGAAACTCCGCCGACACTGACTTAGTTGTATAACAAGTTTATTGATCAAGATAACAACCCATGACTAAGCAAGTATCTTAATATAAACCATATGTATATAATAGTATTAGCATTAGTATGTGACTATGCATCTATATGCAGACACCGCAAGCTCTTTGTTGTTGGTGTGGTTCTTTAAAACCATTCACATCACAGACAACGTCTGCCGCTGTTAGTGTGACTGTGACTTTTTTTTTTTTTTTATTAAATCTGCAATCAAAATGTTTTTCATTTCCATTTTGTTTCCAGCTTTTGTATATTTAAATTTCAATTTTCACTTTTATTGGTAAATTGGTAACTAAATTATAACAGAAGTTATGAAACATTCTTTGAGAAGCAGAAACCTCGAGCAGAACCCAGATCATGGTGGATCAACATCTGGCAAGAGATGGGTTTAGAGAGGGGGAGAGACAAAGATGCACAGCAGCAATAACATTAACAATAATAATATTAGTGGGTGTCATGCAGCAGCAGGCTCAACCACAATTTCCAATGTCGGTGTTGCCATGATCCATGAGAACACAGAAGAACTCTTTTTTTTTTCTGATTAAGTCCACAGGAACAGTGTTTGGCTGTGCACACACTTTAAATTTCTGCTCGAGCATGTTTAGCACATAAAAAGGTTTCTTCAAAAGTACAACTGGCCTGATGGAGGCTTGTCAAAGGTGATTCCTGCTGTTTTCTGGTGACCTGCTGACCTTCCCTTCAGCACCACTATTGGGTCAATGGTTCCATTCATAATCAATAATCAACCTATTCTACACACTCGATGAGCATTCCACTCTCTGGACAAAAGTCAACTCACATTTAATCGCTCATCTGATGAAATTTGCTGAGCACACACTTAACAATCACATGATGGTACAGTGCCATCCTCAGGCTTAGGATTATCATTAACATGTTTAGTCCGTGTAGATACTTTAGCTGCCGGGAGTTTGTGAGATGTATCTACCAAGATGTATCAGCCATGACGTTGTTTGGTACATTCTCCACACAGCTTCATACTCCTTCAGGAGTGTTTTAGAAGCGTTTTGCCTGTCAGCTGTTAACTTTCTCAGATTTGGTCATTTTTCTTTGGTTTATGTTTTTCTACCATGAGTAAGTAGACTACATACTTAAATTGTTTTCCTTTTGTCTGTTTTTTTCTGTCTGGAGTCTGCACAGGGTGTTTCATTTTAAAAAAATCAACCAAATTCTCTCTATGCTGTTTCTGTATTTGACTTCTGGCCAGCTGGATCTACTCGGCGCTGCTTGACATGGAATCCATCAATGATAAAACAGCCACATGCTCAAACACGACCACTCAAACAGTCACCATCTTCCATTCACACACTGCCATACCAAGGTGCCTGCTGCTCATCAGGCGCAATACACCGCCTTCAGGACTGTGGGGTTCAGCGTCAAGGACACTACAAGTGGACTGATACTAGAACTCCACAGAAAGAATTGGATTGACTATGGTTCAGGTTGAAGTTGGTTAGGTTGGTTGGTTTAGGGATTGATTTAGGGTCAATATTTAAATTAGGTTTTAGGGATTTAAGGAAAGAACACAGTCAATAGTCCTAGTCCAAGTATAGTAGAACATATGTGTGTGTGTGTGTGTGTGTGTGTGTGTGTGTGTGTGCCCATTCACCCTTGCCTGACAATATCCTCCAGCAGACAAGCAGGTCCACCTTCTCCACCTGCCCTCCGACTGTCCAGAGAATTAAAACACATCTCTCCCTCCATTCGCTTCCAGCCATGTTATTTAAAGTAATTAACCTTAATTTGCCCAAAAAGAGACAAATCTGTATTAGACCACTGCCTCTTAAGCAGAGGCCCAGTCGCAGACCGCCGTCCATCTCCCTTCGCTCCTAATGGGGTCTCTGCTTAATCAAAATTCAGCCATCAGATCTTGATATTGAATCATCTTTTAATTGGGAGCTACATTCTGGTTAATAGTTTTATAATTCACAGGCGCTAATAGTCTCACCAGTGGGATCCGCTCCACTTTCTCTTGCTTGGTTGAAGCAGCCACAGCAGTGAGGACTTTTACACTCACACATTTTCACACACACACACACACATACAAATATAAAAATATACAGTATGTAGAGTGTATACCCTTTAACCCCCCCCCCCCTCTCTCTGTCTCTCTCTCACACACACCTCCCCACTTCTCCAGCCACTTCACTAGATTTCTCTGCTTGTAATTCCACTAAGGCTGGTTTATATAGGATCTATAAAATGAGGTCAAATTATCAAATAAGGCTCTTTCAGAGCCCCTGAGACTCAGAATCTCACCTCTATATTTAGTTCATTCTTATGATGAGTGAAGAAAAGACGTACAGCAGTGATGGGAAAGCTCTCAGGCTGGGATGTGTCTCAGCTGCTCAGGGATGGACTTTTTGTATTCCCCCCATGCATTAGAATGAAGTTCTAATGCATGGCACCCCTTCACCACCACACTGTTCAGTAACCAAATTGTATATAGAATAGAATAGAATAGAATAGAATAGAATAGAATAGATACTGTATTGGTCCCTCAAGGGAAGTATCTCATCCAGGAGGTGAAGTGGCACCTCTCCAGCTACCAGTCCACCATGCATACTTTGGTCCATGATGGACTTGGACTGCTGTCAGTTCCCAAGCCCAGTCCCTACAGACTGAGCTACTGCCGCCCCATCATATTATATCATATCATATTCAGAGCTTTTCAAAGCAAATGTGTGTGTTCACAGCTGAGGCTTGTCTCAACTTGTTCTATTTTATTATGTTTTTTTATTTTATTTTTATCCATCATTTGATTTTGTAGTCTATGCGTACACATGAGAAGCTACTGAAGGAGGTAACCCTCCCTAAACTAACTACCCTCTCTCCTTTCTGTCTCTTGCTTTTCTCTTCTTTGTACTTTTCGTCCTGTCTTTAACCATTTTCTCTCTCCCTTGAACAGTTTATTGCTCTGGCCCATTTCTCTCCCCTTATTTTTATGTTTCTTTTTCTCCCTCCACTAGTCTTTCATATTTTTATATTTTACCAGAGATGTTGTGTTGCTAATTTTATTTATTTATTTATTTTTACAGGCACTCGTCATCAGTGACTGAGGAGACCAGACAAACGCTGCTGGCAAGTACTCACTCTTTCTTTCTCCCCCTCTTTTCTTTCTCCATGTTCACTGTTATAGTTTACATGCAAAACACTTGTTTTCAAGCTAGACTGTTCTGTTACACTGTTCTAGATGGTACTTTAATTCAGTGTCTGAAGTTATGCTCATAAGTTCAGTTAAGTCTGTCACTAATGATTGTGTTGGAGACAGTTTCTTACCTTGTCAATACCTTGTCATTTTTGTAAAACAAATGTTCTCAATGTTACTAATCTTACAAAGTCTGCTGTACAAATGAGCACTTTGTAATACACTACAGCAATGTTATGGAATGTATAAATGTATGTGAATGTAGAAACCCTATGTTGATGATAGAAACTGAGGCAGACACGGCTCAGTTTGGTAGAAGTTATTAAGTGAAATAAGTTATCAGCTCAGAGCTCTGTACTGTCGGTTCTGGGAAACAGTGTTAGAGTTAGTGCTCTGCTCTGTGAGTTCTGGTTCTTGGTTCTTGAAAACAGTGTCAGAGTGACCTCTCCTTGTACTGTCTCTTTGCTACTGTCCTCCTGCATGTTCTCCGCTTGCTTAACCTGCTATTTTTCTTCAGTTGAGCACAGACGATGATGCATGCTGTTGCTGAATGTGTTTCTGATCCACGCTAAGCACTAGAAGGCAAGACGGTATTAAAATACAAGAAAAGACAAGCTGTGTGTTTCTTGCAGAACTTCTGGATGTTGACTGGCTGTCGGGATGAATGTGGTGACCTAGGGCTGGGTATTTGAAAAGCCCTGCATACTTTGGTTTTAAATTGGTGGGGATTTATATGAATGCAAAAATAGCAGATTTTATAACACATGTACTGTAAAATTACCATAACCCACAGTTCTCGTACCGTCATGTACTGTAATCCAAAATACGGTAATATACTGTTTAAACAAATAACTGCATTGTAAAATAACAGTAAAATACTGACAGCAGGGACGGCAGTATTTTACTGTTATTTTACAATGCAATTATTTTACAGTGAAATTCTTTACAGTGATATTACCATAAAAAGCTTGAACATGGTGGTCAACCTTATGATATATAATTCCAACATCAACAATTAAATGCAAAATAAATAAATAAAAACTGGCTTGACTTTAACAATGTAACTGACTAAAATGTTGAAAATGAGCGTGGTCCTCTATTTGTTTTCCTTTTTAACATTTTATTTGTCATACACCGTTTATTCAGCAGCAGAGATAACAGTGGTCAGGAATAATTCTGATATACAGAGGTGCTGCTCTCTATCATTTAGCTGTGTTGTTATATATGTTTTATATATATGTTATACGTCCATCTATTCTCCTCTCTTCTCTTATGTAAAGTAATTATTAAGAGAGTGGCATTTATTGAAATCAAATGATGTCCTTGCTGAGCCAGTTGGCTACATCATACGATTTCCTTATTCACACAACAGTACTAGAAGTTACATGTTACATGAAGTACACTTGAATTCAAATGTAAGCAGCTCCTCAAATCTATGCAATCTGCTGAATGCAGATTTAAAAATATGTAACACTCGAGAGCAAACAATGCTGTTTCTGTTTCCATCTCTCAGCTTGTGTGAAGTGAAGCAGAATGTGGCATGAGCTCGTATTGTGATTTTGTAACGAATTCAGGCCAGGCAGCGTTGGTAATGAATGGTTGAAGGGCAGCAGACTGCAAACACACTCGCACTCGCACAAGTGATGGAGAATAGCAAGTAGCTTTGTGTTTACACAGGGACATTCCGAGCTTGTGTGGGGCCAGGGGTCGATGGAGCAAGGTGAGAGGAAAAAGATGCAGCTGGGTGAAATGGAGAGAGCGGGGCATGCCTTTGTTGTCCTTTTCTATTCTTCTTCTGTCCTTTCCCCAGTGGGCTGATTTGCTATTGATTAGCAGGCTGGACTCCAGGTCCAGAGGTACATCGCCAAGGCTAAGGCTCAAGGCTGGAGCAAAAGTATATTATGCACGTTTACAAAGTGTGTGTGAGTGCACACGCGCTATTACACACACTCAGTGCCACATTAAAAATGTGTACCAGACTGACTATAGAGTGTTGGACAGTCAATGAACAGCGCTGTGTTATTTCAACTCTATACTGAACATTACTGCTTTGAATCTGTAGTACATTTATGTGGGAAAAAGTACAATTACTGTAAATATCATGAATATCATGAAAACATCTTTCTCTGCTTATGTCTGTCCATCATTTTAAGTCTATATATTAAGTCTATCTTAACTAATCTTATCTTGTCGTGTAATGTCTAGATTGTTTGATTTACAGAAACAAAACAGTTTAATTTTTAAAATCCTAATTTATTTGTGGATGACTTTAAAATCGCAGCCACTTTGTTCACAGATCTTCAGTGATTATCTGAGTTAAACTTTTACAGCAGCACAGATTGTTATTGTGTGTGCAAATATTACACACAGAAAACATGTTCAGAAAAGTGAAACTAAGTCCTGTAAAGTCATGTTAGAGCCATTACTCTTTAAATCCTGTTGAGGAAATATATTATTTTTAGATAAAGACAGTGGTCTGCTCCAGAATTCCAAGAGTCGATTTTAGGTTTTCAGGCAGTTTGAGTTCATTCAGATGTTTTTGAGGACAGAAACATTTAATACGGTTTAGAAGCAGTTCATCCAGCCAGGACTCCTGTTTCGTTTTTGTCTTCTCAATGTTATCTTATATTTTATATGTGCTTTTCTCATCCTGCAACAACTCTCCCTATCCTCACTAAGGGTGCTGCCCTCTTCCCAAAAATACACACATTACACACTCACATCAGAAGGTGGGTTGGTGTGCTGTAATCTCTTATACAGAGACAGAGGGAGGCAGTGGAGGATGGAAATGAGGTTTTCAGCCCTCCTCCCACCTCTG
This sequence comes from Larimichthys crocea, assembly GCF_000972845.2. Classification (NCBI taxonomy): domain Eukaryota; kingdom Metazoa; phylum Chordata; class Actinopteri; family Sciaenidae; genus Larimichthys; species Larimichthys crocea. Next base: position 2,777,573 of record NC_040017.1, read on the forward strand.
TTCCCCCTCAGCCTTTGTACCCGGCGCCCCCTTGTTCATTCAGTCTTACCTATGAAATCTAAAGCTGCACACAGAGCAAATTAGATAGTCAGCATCATCTGTTTACATGTTTAGGCAACCCCTCTGCTGTTGTGTTTGATGTAGGATGGAGGAGACCCCAGGATGCCCCCTAAAGGTAGAAACAGGCCATTGCAGAGGCCAGTATAACTGCTATCCTCCAGTGTTTGCAGAGATGTATACACAAGCAACAGAGGACACAATAGTTTCTCCCCTCCCCTCTTCTCCCCGTGAACCCCGTGTCCCATTCACGCGTTCGAATAGTTCACAGGGGCTCTCCCTGCTTCACAGGTAATAATAAGGCCCGTTCCAGAGGCTGCCTTCCACATGGAGGTTCCTCTTGAATAGCCAACACGAAGTGTGAACATGTACAGGGTATGAATGGCCTCCTGGGTGCGCCGTATCATTTGCAGAAATCCAATCTCCCAGCTCATTCTTTAAGCGAATCAAAGGTGATATCGAAAAGGATTGGTGATGTATCAGGATTTTTTATTTTTTTTTGCCCTTACATTCTCATATCTCCAGGTGCTCAGTGTCATTTGTAGACTTCGAATGTCGATGAACGTGGGGTCAAGGACGTATGGAAATTTTACATCCAAAGGAATCATTAGGAATACAAACATATTGTTTGGAGGTAGTGAGATATTTTCTGCAATCCTCATTACTGAGATACAGAGTAGAGTAACCAATATCTCTCTTAAAGTACCAGTTGCTACTGGAAGGGCACGTATTAAGCTGCATCATATTTAGCATAAAGCAACGCAAGAGTTGATATTTCAACACATTCACACAGTGGCCATTTCCCTCTATTTGCAATTATTACAAATTTGACCACATCTTAATTGACCAGCAGTTGTAAAGACATTGGAAAGTGAAATTGTAGGGCATATCAAGACACATTTTAAAGGTCAATCTGTCAATTGAGAAATTTTCAATCAATTTCTCAATGATGGCTGTGTGGTAAAAATATAGGAAGGAAACAGCTATGGTGATGTTTCCTGTGTGTAGCCTAGCATCAGCCAAGCATTTTCACATTTCAAATCAGAAAGACACTATCCATCTTTCCATTTCCTGTAATCACTTATCATTATCACGATCGCAGGGGCCTGGAGCCTATCCCAGCTGGCAATGGGCGTTACACCCAAGTCATCAGTTCGGAACAGGCAGCAAGCCTATGCTGAAGTGCCAAAAACTGCAGTTCATGAAAGGCCACTTGAGGCTGGCTCCAGAAGTGAGTCACCAGTGAGTCTCCTTAAGTCTCCATGTTCAAATGTCCAACTTCACAGCAGAAATAAACATGTTTACAGCCTGGTACAAAAAACAGTTTTGGTCTCTGTAGCTAATTTCCCCATTCATGACAACTGTACTGAGGGTGAATTTATATACAACTCACCTGTTCAAATGATATTAAGGATTAAAGTTATACAGAATTAAGAGCGTGGACGCTTTGATTGACACACGGCTGTTGTTACAGATGGCTTGTTTGAGCAACCAGGCTTCATTCAGCCTGCCTCAGGTCCGCCAACGATCCATGTCTTCGTGGATTTTTAGATTAACCAGAAGGCCCCAAAGGCAGGAGTACCAACATGGCAGCGACCAGAGCCACAGATTTTGAGCTTCAGAGCAGCTCTTAAGAATCCTGTGGGTGACATCACAGATACACCATCCGTTCTTTATAATGTCAGTGGTTCAGAAAGACAAGAATAACTCCAAACAGATATCTGGATATGAATGCAAACTCTCTTACCAAGGGTCCAATATTTTGGCATTCGAAGCATTCTGGTTTCCATTTGTAGTCCAAGTTGTATTGACCAGTCAGGTCTGAGCGGGCTAGTTGCAACAGCCGGTGTGAAGAGGTGGGACGCAATGCAAATGCAATGTCAGAAGCCATTGGCTATCGTCATCCGAGATTTCACTTTTTATTAACTGTTTTTAAAGTTATCTACATTCATATGCAGATATCTGTTTAGAGATTAGCAGAAATGTAGATTCCGCTGGCTACTCTGGAAACCCAGAAACATTGGCTGTTGGCCCCAGGGGCTAAATTGTTGTCAGACAAAAAAACGATGTGTTCTGAGATTAGAAAGACACTGGACCAACAAAAAGTCCTCACATTCACAAACACACACTGCTGTCTGCAGGGCTTTTCTTAGCTGGCATGTCAGAAGAGAGAAGCACTTTGTCTCCTCTCCTTCACCTCTCTTTCCATCTCCTGTCTATTGAGTCTCCTCCATCTATTCATTTCCTTCATCAGGTGGCCATCTCTCACTCTGTCCATCTCACCCTCGGCCCGCTCAGTCGTTCCCACCTCCCTCTTTCTTTGCTGCTCTGTTTTTTTTCTTTGTACTGAGTGGTGAGCGCTGACAGGTCTGGCAGAGACAAAGTGCTGATGCTGGGCTTAAAAGTGACCGCCCCTGTCCTGCAGCCACACAGCTGGGGAGCCAGAGATCCATCACCCCATGGCATACCCAGAGCAGCAGGGAGAGAGAGAGGGGAGGACGGATGGAAGAAGGCGGGAGTGTGAGAGCAAGAGGGCAGGTGGAAGGAGAGTAATTGGAAGACTAACAACAACACATTCTGCAAATCAAAAATTACCTCACTGCAGCAGTGTGTCAACAGGAATTTAGTATCATTCCCACAAAAGAATTGTGAGGTGGTCAACATGGACCATGTAGATAGTAAACACAGAGGGACTGTGCAGAACATCCTGTGTTCTCTTGGTCTGTGGAAAACGAGAAGAAGCTGGTGAAGTTGAGTGAATATCTTTGAATTTGTACTGCAAGTGAAAAAGGAAGGAAAGTGAACAGAAAGTGTGGCAGCCCTGTCATACCTTATGAGATAGCTGGCTAGCTAATGATTTCCCTGAACTGGACTACCTGCAAGCTAATGTTAGCTACTGAGATGTTAGCCTATAAGCTAAGCATACATTTCAGCTGCAGATTGCTAACTTCAATCATAGAAGTCTGCCTGCACTGCTCCCTCTTTGTGTGCAGGTGGGCTGCACAGACATACACTCTGCCTACCTCACCTGTCATCAGGAACCCCTGCTTGTTTCTTTGACTCTTGCCCCTTTGTCTGATACCTACCTAACTGGATACATTTGCCTTACCTTCCTTGCCTATCCAGTATTGACTACTGCCTTGGTCCTACAGTCAATTTAAATTGTGATTGGGGAAATGTATGGAGTGACATGGCATTTGTGTTTTCAAATTTTTGCTGATATGTAGTTATAAAATCTCTCCCCATTGAGTTATCACCTCAGTAAACATTATTCCGTTTATGGTCTCAATCAATAGTTTGAAGTCTTCTTCCATACAGCATGATGTTCTTTTTGTAAATGTTGGTCTCATTTATTGATAGTCTTAGTACTGCGTTTATCTCTCTATTAGATTCAATTGCCTTGTGTAAATAAACCGACTCATTGTCTGAACCACACTCTTGATCTTGTTCTTTCATATGGCATTGAAATTGATCATCTAATATCTTTCCACAGAATCCTCTTCTGTCTGACCATTTTTTAATAACCTTTGAGTTCATATTACTGGACTATAAGCCTTCGTGCAGAAACTCCTACAGCAGATGTTTATCTGATAGTGCTGTAGCCAAATTTAAGGAAGTGATTCCTTCAGCATTGAATTCAATGCCTTGTCTCAATGCAGCAGATGACTTGTCTGCTTCCTTTAGCCCCTAACAAATAGATCATCTTGTTGATAGTACTACTGGCTCATTAAGGACAACTCTAGACTCTATTGCACCTCTGAAAAAGAAGATAATTAAACATAGAAGGTTAGCACCATGGTATAACCAGCAGACTCGTAAATTAAAGCAAGAGACGCGTAAATTAAACTGGAAGAATCATGTTTAGTCTGGAAAGATAGTTTCAAAACATACAGGAAGGCTTTCCGTAATGCCAGAGCAGCCTACTACTCTTCATTAATAGAGGAGAATAGGAACAACCCCAGGTTTCTCTTCAGCACTGTAGCCAGGCTAACAGAGAATCACAGCTCTACTGAGCCATCTATTCCTTTAGGTCTAAGTAGCAATGACTTCATGAGCTTCTTTAATGATAAAATTATAACTATTAGAAACAAAATCCATCACCTCTTGCCCTCAACAGGCACTGATCTGCATTCTGATACAGCAAGTTTGGAAACAGCTGTAAAACCTGATATGTATTTAGACTGTTTTTCTCCCATTGACCTTCATCAAATAACTTGAGAAAGGAGAAACCTGGGGTTGCTCCTTTATTTCCAAACATGACAGGCAGGTGAAACACTCTGAGTAAAACTGTAAACAAAAGAGAGAAAATATCTCTTATTAACACACTAACACAACAGGCTAAAATGCTTCTCGATTAGCATTAATGCTAACAAAGTCATTTACTGCTATCAAAACAGATATACAAAAAACGAACTTTTCTCCTAAACAGAAAACACATCTAAGACAGTCAAACTTGTGCTTTAAGGTGCTGAATGACCAAAACTTACAGCCATTGCTTACGAGGGTGTCAAGACAGAGTTTAAGACGCTAGGAAAACTTTCATCGTTCGTCAGAGCTTAACTCGTCTGTCCCATAATACCTAGCGTATTTCTTAGACGCCTTCAAAATAAGAGCATACCATGAAACGATGTAAGCAACGTAATATTATTACCTTTTTTTAGCTGTAAATAGTATTTCCTTTTTTTAAAAAACATTTTTAACATAACATGAATTAATTAAAGGGCAGATCACAACTTTCACCAGAGGGCAGGACAGGACTATTGTAACACGGGACTCACACCGAACGCGGAACGGAAGCGGAACGGTACTTTGCCCGCCGTCAACTCACACCAGACGCGGATCAGCCGCGGAACGGTAGCGGAGCGAGCCGGCGGTATTCACGTGAGATCACGTGAGAATTCTGGACATACCCGAGACCCCGCGATAAACAGTGTATAAAAAAACAACAACAACAAACAGCTGACTTTGCTTCTCCGACATGGAGCAGATTATAAAAAGCATCTGTTGTGTCATAAATGATTGTGTGTTGTTCCACTTCAACAATTAGTCTCTCGTTGAGACCCTTTGATCGATCTTTGATCACCTGGTGCCACCGGTCATGACGTAATGTTGATGTGAAGTTGTAAAAAGCTACATGAACTGAGTATTGTGTTTTATTTTGAAAGGGGGCGGAAGTTTATTACGTTGATTCAAGGCCCGGTTTCCTGTCTGGTGCGCAGTGCTCTGTTGAAATTTACGAGGTTTAGCCGCGGCTCGCGGAAGAAATAGAAATCCTGCGGAAAGCTCGCGCCGTGGTGCGGAGAGCCGCTTCTGGGACGCTTCTGATCCGCGCCCGGCTATCATTGACTAGACTGGATTCTATTTGCTACGGTGACCGCGGCGGTGCCGTTCCGCTTCCGTTCCGCGTCCGGTGTGAGTTGGCCTTAACTCTATTGTGACTATTTGTTATCAGGCAGCTCCAATTAAATCAAATCAAATCAATTTTATTTGTATAGCCCAAAGTCACAAAGTACATTTGCCTCTGAGGGCTTTACAATCTGTACAGGGAGTGACACCCTCTGTCCTTAGACCCTCGGTTCCAGTGAGGAAAAACTTGCCCACAAAAACCCCTTTAACAGGGAAAAAATGTGGAAGAAACCTCAGGAAGAGCCACAGAGGAGGGATCCCTCTCCCAGGACGGACAGACGTGCAATGGATGTCACGTGTACAGGACAAATCAACACAAACATATTGTACAATTACAATGAATGATAAAATGACAATGAATCACAATGAATGATAACATGACCATAGTAGCAGATATGGTAACAATAATGACAGTAATAATATATGTAGTGGACGTCATGCAGGACCACAACAGCAGCCACGATCCACGAAAACCTGCTGGACAACAGAGCACAGAAACTCCAGGGAAGTTTGGTTAGTAACATGCATTAATGAGACATGTATGTTTACAGATGGTAAGAGGGAGAGAGAGAGAGAGTGGGAGAGAGGGTTTTCGGTAAGGGAGATGTGACTGCATCTTCAACCAATACTGTGCCTGGCTAGGCATAACCCTGGGGGGAGGGGGAGCTCTTAGCTGAGCAGCCTGATAAAATAGAGTTACAATAGTCCAGCCTAGAAATAACAAATGCGTGGACTAGTTTTTCTGCATCAGCTTGAGAGACAATGCGTCTGATTTTAGCGATGTTATGTAAGTGGAAGAATTACAATTACAAGAACTTCAGTTTTGTCTGAATTTAACATAAAAAAATTGTAGGTCATCCAACTTTTTATATCCTTAAGGCATGCTTGGAGTTTAGTTAACTGATTGGTTTCATCAGGCTTGATCGATAAATATAATTGATAAGTGATTCCTAATAATGTTCCCTAAAGGAAGCATATATAAACTAAACAGAAGTGGTCCTAGTACAGAACCTTGTGGGACTCCATGACAAACTTTGGTATGCATGGAGGATTCATCATTGAAGTGAACAAACTGAGATCGATCTAAGAAATACAACTTAGGGACCAGCTTAGGGCGGTTCCTTTGATGCCAATTCGATGTTCCAGTCTCTGTAAAAGAATTTGATGGTCAATGGTGTCAAATGCGGCACGAAGATCTAACAGGACAAGTACAGAGATGAGTCTTTTGTCTGATGCCATTAGGAGGTCATCTGTAACTTTGACTAATGCAGTCTCTGTGCTATGATGCACTCTAAATCCTGACTGAAAATCCTCAAATAGACTATTGTTATGGAGAAAGTCACACAGCTGATTAGCTACAGCTTTCTCAAGTATCTTAGACAGAAAGGGAAGGTTTGATATCGGTCTGTAGTTGGCTAAAACCTCTGGGTCTAGAGTGGGCTTTTTAAGAAGAGGTTTAATTACAGCTACCTTAAAGGACTGTGGTACATATCCTGATAATAAAGACAGATTAATCGTATCCAATAAAGAATGACTAACTAGAGGTAAAACATCCTTGAGCAGCCTGGTTGGGATGGGGTCTAAGAGACAGGTTGACGGCTTAGCTGCAGAAATGATTGAAGTTATTTGATGAAGGTCAATGGGAGAAAAACAGTCTAAATACATAACAGGTTTTACAGCTGTTTCAAAACTTGCTGTATCAGAATGCAGATCAATGCCTGTTGAGGGCAAGAGGTGATGGATTTTGTCTCTAATAGTTTTAATTTTATCATTAAAGAAGCTCATGAAGTCATTGCTACTTAGACCTAAAGGAATAGATGGTTCAGTAGAGCTGTGATTCTCTGTTAGCCTGGCTACAGTGCTGAAGAGAAACCTGGGGTTGTTCTTATTCTCCTCTATTAATGAAGAGTAGTAGGCTGCTCTGGCATTACGGAGAGCCTTCCTGTATGTTTTGAGATTATCTTGCCAGACTAAACGAGATTCTTCCAGTTTAGTGGCATGCCATTTGTGTTCAGATTTACGTGCCTCTTGCTTTAATTTACAAGTCTGCTGGTTATACCATGGTGCTAGGCTTCTTTGTTTAATTGTCTTCTTTTTCAGACGTGCAATAGAGTCTAGAGTTGTCCGTAATGAGCCTGTAGTACTATCAACAAGATGATCTATTTGTGAGGGGCTAAAGGAAGCAGACAAGTCCTCTGTTACAGTTAGACATGGCATTGAATTCAATGCTGAAGGAATCACTTCCTTAAATTTGGCTACAGCACTATCAGATAAACATCTGCTGTAGAAGTTTCTACACAAAGGCTTATAGTCCGGTAGTATGAACTCAAAGGTTATTAAAAAAATGGTCAGACAGAAGAGGATTCTGTGGAAAGATATTAGATGATCAATTTCAATGCCATATGAGAGAACAAGATCAAGAGTGTGGTTCAGACAATGAGTCGGTTTATTTACACTCTGACAAAAGCCAATTGAATCTAATAAAGAGATAAACGCAGTACTAACTCAACTCAACTCAACTCAACTTTATTTATAAAGCCCTTTAAAAACAGCTGCAGCTGACACAAAGTGCTGTACATAAAATAGAACATGAAATAAGACATATAAAACAAAGAACAATATAAAAACAATAATAAACGATAAAACAATGTTAAAATAATAGCAAAAACAGAAACAGAGTCTCATGCTGGGTTAAAAGCCAAGGAATAAAAATGGGTCTTAAGACGTGTTTTAAAAATGGACAGTGAAGGGGCTTGTCGAATGCATAGAAGGAGGTCATTCCATAATTTAGGACCAGCAACAGAAAAGGCCCTATCCCCTCTGAGCTTCCGTTTAGCTCTTGGTAACTCCAGGAGCAACTGATCAGCTGACCTGAGGCACCGGGCAGGAGTGTATGGGCGGAGCAGCTCAGAGAGGTAAGGCGGGGCGAGACCATTTAAGGATTTAAAAACAAATAAAAGAATCTTAAAATGGACTCTAAAGTGCACAGGCAGCCAGTGGAGAGATGCTAAAATTGGAGTAATGTGCTCCCTTTTACGCGTTCCAGTCAGGAGGCGAGCAGCAGCATTTTGAACTAACTGGAGACGCGCGAGGGAGGACTGGCTGACTCCAAGATAAAGTGCGTTACAGTAATCCAGCCGCGATGTAATGAAGGCGTGGATTACTGTTTCAAAGTGCTTTTGTGCAAGGAAGGGCTTCACCTTTGCCAGCTGCCTAAGGTGAAAAAAGCTGGACTTAACTATTGCACCGATTTGCCGTCAAGTTTAAAATCACTGTCCATCTTAAAACCCAAGTTTGTGACTGTTTGCTTCCTGTAAGGCACCAAGGGGCCCAAGTCAACAGGAAGTGGTTCACAAGAGCCACTGGGACTGAACACCATCACTTCTGTTTTATTTTCATTAAATTTTAAAAAGTTCAAAGACATCCAGGCTTTAATGTCTTCAAGACAAAACAGAAGTGGTTTCAAAGAGAACGCGTCCTTCTTCTTTAGTGGCACATAGATCTGGGTATCATCAGCGTAACAATGAAAAGAGATACCATGCTTTCTCAGGATGGAACCCAGGGGCAGCAAGTACAGCGAGAAAAGCAGGGGCCCTAAAATTGAACCCTGTGGAACCCCATATGACAGCGGAGCAGAGCTATCATTGTGGTTGTCCACATGAATGTTAAAATCACCTACAATAATTACTTTATCTGGTTTAAGGATCAAGCCTGATGCAAATTCTGCAAATTCAGAGTAAGGACCAGGAGCTCGATATACTGTAGCAGATAAAATTGTCTGTCTGTAAGGTTTGGTGAGTGAGGCTAAGAACAAGACTTTCAAATGAATTATAATTTAGTTTAGGTTTAGAGTTTATTAATAGACTTGAGTAAAATATAGCTCCAACTCCACCACCTCGACCAGTACTTTGAGGAATATGAGTATTATAATGACTTGGAGGAGTGGATTGACAATTAGTTTCTTAAGACTTTGCAGCTAATTCATAATGATGCATTAATGCATGTTACTGCATGTTACTAACTAAACTTCTTCCCCAGAGTTTCTGTGCTCTCTTGTCCAGCAGGTTCTCATGGATCGTGGCTGCTGCTGTGGTCCTGCATGACGTCCACTGTCATTATTGTTACCATATCTCCATTACAGTTTATAGTTAGTTAATGATTTGCTGCTGCTGTGCATCTGTGTCTCTCTATCTCTATCGCAGGTTCCACTGCTACTGTAATCATTTTATCAGTCATTGTAATTCATTGTCATTTTGTCAGTCATTGTAATTGTACAATATGTTTGTGTTGATTTGTTCTGTACACGTGACATCCATTGCACGTCTGTCCGTCCTGGGAGAGGGATCCCTCCTCTGTGGCTCTTCCTGAGGTTTCTTCCACCTTTTTTCCCTGTTAAAGGTTTTTTGTGGGTAAGTTTTTCCTCACTGGAACCGAGGGTCTAAGGACAGAGGGTGTCACTCCCTGTACAGACTGTAAAGCCCTCAGAGGCAAATGTACTTTGTGACTTTGGGCTATACAAATAAAATTGATTTGATTTGATTTGAATTGAACCCCAAATTGCTCCTGCAGGCTGTGCTATTGGTGTGTGAGTGTGTATGAATGGTTAGCTCCTCAAACTGATGAGCAGTTGGCACCTTGCATGGCAGCCAATGCCATCAGTGTATGAATGTGTGTGAATGGGTGAATGAGATATGTAGTGTAAAAGAGCTTAAAATGGTCGGAAGACTCGAAAGGCGATATATAAGTACAGTCCATTTACCATTACATATAGTCATCCAGATATAGTGAAATGTATTTTCATAAGCTTCTACAATTTGTTAAAAATTGTGTAAAATGTGTTACACATTTGAGCGTATGCACAGCTTTTTCTACTCTCTAGTAGGTAGAGCAGTGTGAAAAGAGGGGGTTGCAATGCTGACCTACAACACACTAACCCTTTAAGGAGAAGAAGCAATATTTATTGACAAGATGAATGATCGTGGATGAAGTGTGATCTTGTGAAGTTCTTGGGTCTGATGCTGCGGTGTGGGGAAGCTTTAGTAGGGAATCCGCTGTAGCCCCCGGGCATGACAGACCCCCCTGACAGGCCCTAGGAAAGAGAGGAGAAAAGCTGAAAGATATGAGGTGGGTGCGAAGGGCGTGCGGAATACGAGTGCGAAGGGAACCACAGGGTTAGGAGGGTATTTATAGGACTGTCGGAAGCGGCGCAGTTGAGGTGTGGTCCGGCTACTGAAATTACGCTTAAAGCTCCAAATTCAAAAAGCCCTCAGTTGTAAATACTCAGATGTCCTACAACTACCAGTACCATATGGAAGTAAAGTGAAATTATGTTGCCTAAAACAGCTGCATTATCAATATTTCAACAGGTGAACCAGTGAAACCATAAACTAACCATTATGCCTATGCTAGCATGCCAAATTAGTTTATGGTTTAGGTTTACTACCACTGCTCAATGCAACTCAAAAAGGCACAGCCAGAGAAGACAAAGATGCATGGCACATGTAAACTTGAAGTCAGTGATGGCTGATGCTTTCTTTTGTAGTTTGCAATTGCCAATGTCTGCATTCATGCTGAGAAGCTTGGCACTGCAGTCTGGAAAAGAAGGTAAAGGTCCTGTGTCAAAGAGGGGAGGAGGGGGTGGCTGTGGTGGTGAAGGAGAGAGGCGGGATGGGGTGGTGTGTGGGGGTAGACTGAAAGAGTGCTGGCTGGGTTGTCTCCAGGATGGAGGGCATTAATCATTATTGGCGCACACCTTCGTCCCCGACGCACCCTGACGGCCCTTCCACCCCTGACATAAATCATCATTCCCCCACAATAGATCCCCTCTCTTTGCCATGCCGGGGAAAAGTGTGCTAGTTGTATTGATTTTTCCTTTTTCTCCCTCTGCTTTCCCTGCCCCCCCTTCACCAGCCAACCGCATTGCTGTGTCATTATGAAACATAACTGATCTGAAATTCATAGAATACTAAATAAAGTTTACGAAGGCACTCTACTGTATGCCCCCCACCCCCCTCCCCACTCATCACCTCCTCCTCCCTTCCACTCGATGCAAGAGTAGTAAGCATGGAAGGCGAGAAAAAGAAAAAAAATAACAATATAAAAATTACAAAGCATGCATAGTGCTATTATACTTCTATTGATTTGTTTTTGAAGCACACCTAGGCTTAGAAGAGTTGCTTGAAGAGATTAGAAATGGCCCAGAAAAAGAGGAGGAGAGAAGGAGGGGGGGGTGGTGGGGGCGGTGGGAGCTAGAGAGGTGGTGGTGGTGGTGGGACTGTTTAAGGGCGAAAATAATAGAAGAATATTGGGGATCACAGGGAAGGGGGACAGATGCAAAACTTTCTGAGATTAAAGGAAGTATGTATATGAGAGACAGAATTAGTCTTTGGTTCATGTTCATTGAAGTAGTAGTGTATATTTGTGTGTGTGTGTGTGTGTATTTTATTCACCGTATAAACCTATTTATATACTGGGTTATTAGCCTACATGTGTTTTTGATCATGTCATCGTGTCATCCTCAGGTTTCATGTTTTTGTTTGAGTGCCGCCACACAAATGACGCACACCAGCAATTCCACACCTTTGGTTTCTTTGTAAGTAAATCCAAACTTTAGGAACTTATTATCAAACTAGTAACTAGCTTTAGGTTAGTGGGTATTGATTCACAATTATCTCCCAACAAAGAATAAACTTCTAAACTTCCTGGAGTTTCTGTGCTCTGTTGTCCAGCGGGTTTTCATGGATCATGGCTGCTGCTGTGATCCTGCATGCTGTTCACTACATATATTATTACTGTCATTATTGTTACCATATCTGCTACTGTGGTCATGTTATCATTCATTATAATTCATTGTCATTTTGTCAGTCATTGTAATTGTACAATATGTTTGTGTTGATTTGTCCTGTACACGTGACATCCATTGCACGTCTGTCCGTCCTGGGAGAGGGATCCCTCCTCTGTGGCTCTTCCTGAGGTTTCTTCCACCTTTTTTCCCTGTTAAAGGTTTTTTGTGGGCAAGTTTTTCCTCACTGGAACCGAGGGTCTAAGGACAGAGGGTGTCACTCCCTGTACAGATTGTAAAGGCCTCTGAGGCAAATGTACTTTGTGACTTTGGGCTATACAAATAAAATTGATTTGATTTGATTTGATTTAATTGGAGCTGCCTGATAACACATAGTCACAATAGAGTTACAATAGTCCAGCCTAGAAGCCCACACACTCTGAAGTCACATGACAGACTGAGACATGAGAGACATGTAGGACACTTCAGTATCCTTGCTAACCATGCTAGAGGCATTCACACATGTGGAGAAGTTCTTTGTGCTGCCCCCTGTTGTGCACATGTGTTCTGCATGTATTTACACCTACACTGACATGTGTTTTCCTACATCCAGATACAGTGCCGGTTCTGGCTACACTTGCGCCCTGGGCGAACAACCCCCCCAGCAACCCCCCCTCCTTTCTAGTCTTCCGACCACTCAAAGCTCTTTACACTACATATCTCATTCACCCATTCACACACATTCATACACTGATGGCATTAGCTGCCATGCAAAGTGCCAACTGCTTGAGGAGCTAAGCATTCACACACTGATGGCACAGCCTTCATTCAGTATCTTGCCCAAGAACACCTCGGCACACAGACTGGAGTGGAACCGGGAATTGAACCACCGATCTTCTGATTAGTCGATGACCTACTCTACCTCCGAGCTGCCCCAATGTTTTCATGAGTGCATAATCAGCTGAAAATAAGAAGCATTGTGTTTTTTTCTTCCATTAGAATGAGCCTTTGTCACAGCCGGAGTCCAACATTTTGAAAACATTTCTACAGTAGCCCAAAACAGACAAACTAAACACTGACTCTAGACACTTTTGCGTTTTTTGCACATTTTATGGCCTTCATAGATTCTCTATGCGAGGATGGAGAGGGTCACTACACCACTGGATGCCTCTAACTCCTACACTCGGGTCCAAACACAGCTGACATGAAAGCATCTTAAAAATATGTAAAAAGATTCGGTACTGCTGCATTCCAGCTGTTCACTGTAAAAAAAGACACAGCTCAGTTAAACATCTAAATTTGAGCTTGTGCACTTTTACAAACCCAAACCTAACTCAGCACACACACACACACACACCACCCTTCCTCATCCCATTTTGCCCACTTCAATCTCAGCAAACCATTCAATTCATCTGGGCCGTAGATTAGCCCAGCATGGCGATGGAGGAGAGTTGACAGGTGGGAGTGGGAGAGCAGGAAAGAGAGACTGAGTGGATATTGGTGGCAGAAGTGGGATTCTCAACCTGGCCAGGATTAGAGTCTGGAGTTGAAGGGATATTAATGTAAAATGGAGGGGACAAGTGTGCTCCTGTCCAATTACGCTGCACCCTGTCACTGCCAACCAGGGTGCAAACAACAGGAGGAAAGGATTAATTGCCTTGGACTCTGCCCCCACTACAGGCCCAATTATGGCAACATATTGGCTCTCAGCGCTGGTGCAACCACTGCTGTGCAGGGAGATTGTGTGAAATTTTCAGCATGGTCTTCAGAGGTCAGAATGAGGGGAGACGGCTGGGGTAGGAAGGGCTGGGGGAGAGGCGGAGGGGACAGGGAGTGATGTGAGCTCTTGACTGGGTATCAAAGTTAGAATACAGCAGACTCTTTACCTATGGCCTGTCAGCTTGATACACTGTTATATGTGCTCTATACAAGCCTGTTTTCTATCCTTAGGAGTGAATGTATATTCAGACCATCAATAAAATATAGGATATGAAAATGATGTGACTCGTTCATATAATATTTGCAAATTTGTCACCATTAACCAGTAAAATTGCACAACATGGGCATGATATCATGGGTAGGATCTGTAGTGCATTACACTTAACCACTGACACACTTGGTTTGTATGTGCTATAACGCATTGTATCACTTCTTTTTTTATATATTGCTGCTGTCAATGTGAAAACCTCGCATCTCCAAAATATTTCCTGACTTATCCGAATAAACATATACAATTCTGAAATAAACACATTTGATAATAATAATTATTATTCATGCAGCAGTTGTTGTTGGATAACAATTTGTAGACAAAAACACGATAAAAGAAAATGCGCAACAATAAAATGAGATTGAAAAGAGGGAATAAATGCAACAGACAACAAATATTAGATCAGGAAAATAAAAAGAACTAACATTATTAAAAAACAAAAAACAGAAAGGGCGGACTTGCCAATTGTTGCAGTGTTTGTTATGATTGACAGATAAATACTTAATGATGAAAAGTGCCACTATGAAATAAAATGATCAGATGCTGTTGTGAAATAAAAAACAGACTGGTAAAAGGAAATTTTAAGAAAATAAAAATGAAGATATCTTGACCTGTCCCTGATGCCTTCATTGTATTGGACTATTTCAAAAGTACATGGAACAGCTTTGGTTCATGCTGAACACTTTTTTACATTGTCCAATATTATTTTTAATTAATTGCTTCAGATTTATAATGCCCATGTTAACTTGACATGCAATACACACAGTAAACAACAATGGCAGCAGGGAAAAACATTCTTGTAACTTATAATATAAGTATGCTTATATGCTTGCTTTATTCCATTTCAATAAAGCTTCTATACCCTTTATAAATGCAGAGCAATGATTCAGCTTATTTACAAAAAGCCAAAATGTGCACCTACACGTATACACACACACACTCACACACACACTGCAAAGCCCTTAGAGCTATAAGTCAACATTTTACAGTAAACAAACAAGTATTGTTGTGATATTTGTATAATTCTACACATTTTTGATGCAAACCCTTAAACCTTTACATTAATCATATTTCTGCTGTGTGTCACACTCAGGGCTTAAAATTCGGGCTGTACCTCGTACCTTTAAGCAGAACCAGCCAGCCAACCTTCGGGAACTATTAATGCATATTAAAACTCCAAATATTAGCTTGCTAAATCTGCACAAGGAAGCCATCAGGGGCCCATAAATTGCCCAAACGAGCACTCTCACCTTGCAAGGCGGGCAGTTTCTGATGGAAGTCTGGAGATACAGACACAGAAAAGTTCCAGCAGGGGAATTGAGAACTGCACCTCAAAATCTTGGCAGGTCATTAACACAATAATGGATCATTGTGAGTGTGCATGGAATCGAGAGGACCGTATATTACATATTCACCGACATAAAAATGTGCAAGAAGCAGCCTTTTACCTAGTTAGAATAAGTAAAACAGACAGCTTTACTGATGGTGTGATGAAAATGTGACAGAACTCTTGTTCATGTCAAGTTAACCGTTCCATCTCTTGACTGGTGACTGACTGTATTAGATAAGATTCAGACCTTGGAAGATACTGGTCTCTCAGGCTTGTGCGATGATGTAGCTTGGCCAACAGAAAGAAGCAATGAGGTCTTTTTTGATGAAATCCAGTATTGAGCAAAAGGAAACCACCCAGTAGTTTCTAATCAGAGAGGGAAATGGGACTGGAGTTACTGATGGTCTCCTGTGCATACGCGAGGCACCCTGAGAACACACAAGGCGCATTGGAGCCGGCATCTTGACGGATGCCCACTTCATGAATTTTGAATTAAATTGGCCCTTGATGAATTTGGAATGTGGTACCTCTGTTCCAAAGCAATAGGAATCCAATAAAATGCTGGCACCATACAAATAAAGCCATACATTCCCCCAGACCTAGGAATGAGCCTCAGGTGAGGAAAAATGACTGCAGCACCAGGAAGCAGCAGCACAGAGGGACGAGAGAGAGAAGGCGAGAAGAGGGGAAGATGGGAAAAGAGGTCCTGATATGAGTGAGGCTGAGAGAGGTGGCGGCAGATAGAGAGGCTCTGATATGAAGAAGAAGAAGCAATGGGAGAGCAGGAGAGTCGGGCGAGATAGAGAGAGTCTTAAATGAAGGTGGAAGGGGGGTTTGCTGAGGGGAGTCGAGGGGGCGCTGGGGCCTGGATTCTAGCACATTAGCTCTGTCCTTTTGAGTGGAAGGGAACATATTGGTCGAGGCCAATCCCCACATGGGGCCTGGGCTGCCTGGAGCTCATCAGCGAGACATGCCAGGGCCTGGAGTAAATCAGAAGCCCCACTCCTAAGGCCCAATTTCCCCAGAGGAGACCAGCCACAGCCACTCAAATCAGCCTGTGTGCCAGAGAGCTGTCTGTAATCTCTTGCTTCTACCTCTACATCTGCCTCAACTCTCCAAAAAAGCAATACTGCTTCAAATATCCTAAATATGGTGTTTAACATGTGACCGATGCCAACAACATTTCTTAACATTTGCAGTGTTAAGTTTTGTTTTAGGTTAAATGCTATAATGCTTTGGACTCAAATTTTCACAACTACAGTGTGAAAGTAAACAGGTAAATAATGAATTACAGAGTTTTGAGGAGGTTCAAGTTGACATTAAAGTCAGGACACTTTGGGGCCATTCAAGGCTTCATAACGAAGACAAAGAAATTAGTGAATTGAATTTCAATTTTTTTTCACTTTAGGATAAGAGCCAAATCATAACAGAAGTTACCACCATGAGCAAGCAGTGACGAGGAAAAACTTCTTTTCAGAGGCAGAAATGTCAAGCAAAATCAGCTCATGGTGGACAGCCATCTGTCATGACCGGTAGAGTTGAGTACAGTGTGCACAAGTTTGCGTCATACAAAAGGGAGTGGGATAAAAGGGAAGTGAAGATAGCCATGTTAAAATTGTATTCAGCCAGTCAGGGTCCTGGTTAAGAGAATGCGTCCGGTTGCAACAGTCTGTGCATAGAGCAAAAAGGTGGAACACTCTGGCCAAAATACAATCTTGGAACCCATAGGCTATCCTCTGACAATGATTTTGCTTTTTACTAGCTTTATAAAATTGATCTGATTTTATATGCAGATATCTGTTTACTGACTGATTAGAAAACAATGTATCTTTTTTGTCATTCTCATGTATCAAGTCAATAGCTGATGGATTCTGAGATAGGTGATTGACTGATTGACCATCTTTTTTCCAAGTGCAGTGCTGCCTGTAGAGTATATTAAATTACTTTAAATGTAATTAATGTTTGGGATCCTCTGTGGTCATTCAGTCTTTTGGATGTTTGAACAACATGAATTAACATGAATGAAATAAATAAATCATATTAGCACGCCACATACAGTGAGTCAGCTAACGCAGCTCCATGTTAACCTCGACAAAAACAGCAGCTGGTAACGAGTTCTGCAGTTCTCAAAAAGAACAAACATGGATACATTTTCAATAGTAGTCTTATTATGTCTTTCTCTAGTTACCACAGTTTACACGGCATTCAGTGTTTGAATACTTGGATTGACACAGATGTTATGACATGACTTACAAAAATAGCAGCTGTAAAATTCAGACTTTGGTTGACGTGAAAAACACTAACTATCATGGGTTCAGCATGGACAATAAAATAAAACTAATCATGCATTATTAACTTCAGTGTTGGAGAGGCTTCGAATGCCTACTTTGCCAGATGATTATCAACATTCTACTGTCTGGTGGCACTGGGCACAAACATGAAAGGGGTTTTTATTATTATTATTTTTAATGGCTTTCTCACAGAAATGTTGGATCCTATGAGAAACACTTGGAGGCACTATGACCCAAGCAGAGCTTTGTGATCTCAGATTACAGAATTAGATAAATATTGTACTTCTAGGTCCAAAGTGTAATCATTTGGCTACAGAACACTTGCGTTTATTGCTGTGGGTGAAGAAATGTAATGGTCATTTATTGCTCAATCTGAAATGCTCCATTTTAGGTGTTTAGACACGGAGCGGCTCGAGCTGACTTGTTGTGCGGACATTTAATCATCAGCTGCGTTTCAAACTTAATGAGGTTGAGTAAATGGTGAGTAATTTCTCATTTTGGGGTCAAGTCTTTCTTTAAGTGCAGGCCCTTTGCACCAGCAGCACAATGACTAAGCAGCTCCCTCCTCCAGCACTCCCTACCTCTCTCCCACCAGCGTGTGCATACTCTAATATGAATAATGTTTCTCCTCCAAGTCCCCCCTGTAATAAATGGAGTGCCATTTCGCACAATGGCAAAGTCAGGCCTGTATTGATTAACTCTCATCATCGACTCACGACGCCTGCTTCCTTGATTTATGATTGTCTGTTATTTTTACATTAGCTGTCAAATTCATCTTGTCTGTCCGCGGCCGGGGTCAGTCTTGGCAAACAGTAAACACCCAGCACCCTGCCTGCTACCCCCCCACAAGGAATGGGCTTTGTTTTTTTGTGAAGCACACGGCAGAAAGAAACGTGTTCAGGCTGGTTTCACAGTAGGTTCAGGAAGGAGAGCCTCAGTGTGGAGCTGTCAGAGAGGATGAGAGCAACAGACAGGAACAGAATTCATACATGTCTCATTATGGAACCAGATTCCGGGGTGTAGACGTGTTATATTCACCTTATTGCTTGGAGAAAAGAAATAAGTCACTGTTAGAGTTTACCAACCTTTAAGCCAGAGTACTTTGAAAGATGCTGGTTCAGTGCTTATTGAAAAATACACTGCAGTAGTTTTATGGTGGTAGTGCTTGACTTAGGTTGATCACATATTTAAGGTCTTTGTTTACCTTCTTTAAATGTGCACTGCTACATTTTAAAGTTCCAACTTAATTTTACTTAAATCTTATTTTATGCATATTTTCAGGACATTCATATTTCTAGCTTCCAAACGCACTTCTGTTCAACCTGAGGTCCTTCACAGCAATTGTGTATGCTGTATAAGTATGGTATAATGTACAGTTAGCGGGTCATTGTTATGAAATAATACCAGGCGGGGTGATGCAGGACCCCTCAGGGAATCATGAAGGGGTCCTTCAGGATGACCCGCTCGCTGTACATTACCTCGCCTAATACTGTTATTAAAGAAATCAATAAGTTGACACAATATGTTCATTTAAAAATGATTTTATTGCGTCCGCTGTGATTCTCCAGAGACTATGATCAGTGTGTCCATAGCAACGGTCTGTTAGAAATAACCACAAAATGCTGCACTGACCAATTAGAATAAAGTATTCTCTGTATATAAAAAAATATACAGTACCTACTAAATATTAAATGTCAGTGTACTGTTTTTATATAAGAGATGATTACTGTTTTGTTTTGAAAGACTTTTTTGTGTGACGCCATTAGACTATGCTCTAAAGATGATCTAGACACAACATTATGCATCAAAAGCACACTCAATAGTCAATCAAGCTTGATTCGGTCATGTTATTAATTATTCAATTACAACAAATACATGAATTTGATTTTTCACGTAAGCCCTCTAACTGAGGTGTGAAAATCAGAAATAAATGTAAACACTGAAAACAAAACAACAAACTGATGTTTTCAAAATTAAAATGTATATTTGGACTATAACCTCTAAAAATGTAGACTTAACTGAACATTCTGCTCTTGCTCCTCTTTATTATTATTCATTTCTTTCACATCATCACATCCATATAACTATGAATTATAAATAATGTGTCCACAGAAAGTTTGCATGAAGTACCTTGCAGTTTTATAAATAGTGCATGTGGATGACAGGAGGGACAGCCAGCCCTGTTAGGATGACAAGTGCAAGTGCAGCACTTCAGATGTGCTGTCCACACTGAACTTTTTATGTAGTCACAGTGACTTGGTCAATTTTATAGTGTGAACACACTAAATTGCTGCTTACATAGTAGTAAGTAATATTGAACTGCATCACAGCTTTACTTCTAAAGTGCAATGAAGATCTACTATATTTAAAAGCAATGTCATGATGGTATGTGTGAGCTTTAAGTGCAGTGCTGAAGTTTTGAGAGCATTAGTTCTTCGTGGTTGGATGACATTGAAAAGGAGAAACTGCCTCCATGCATCATTAAAATACAATGTTGTGTTTGTAAATTGTAACTTTACATAATGAAGGCTGAGGGTGAAGGAACAGATTATTGTAATCAAATCAATTCATAGGGCAGAATTGATAGGCTGCTAATATTTTCTTTTAGTAAAATCATAAAGCTGCTGCAAAAGTTCAATGCTCTGCTCACTTTGAATGTTAAGTGTTGTTTAAACAGCGGTGAATTAACATGTGTATTGCTGCTCTTACGGCAGTCTTTAATTTGCATCTTCCAGGATTGAATGTGGTGGACAGCAGACTCTTCCAAGACAACATGTTTATGACTTTGAGATAAGAGCGCAAACCTACAATTGCAGCTCTGCAATTTGACCTGAAATTTCCCAAGACGTAAAACATTAAAAACATTTGAATAATGTTGTTTCACAGATGGATTTTTTTTTTTTTATCTTGCTTTAAAATGACAGCCAGATAGACACTTACCACGTGCAATATCCATGCTTTTGCCTGTCTATTTAGAATCAAGATTGGACATCAGGGGCAGCCTGGTGATCAGCTATCAGTTTAAACACAGTGTCCAGCTCCATCAATTTAGAAAGCTGCTATCTGTCCAGTCTCCCACCTCCCCCAACCCTGACTGAACTGGAGCTAGCAAATGTCAAGGTACACAGGTCTAAGTTGGAGTAACCTCCCCTTTTTCCGCTGCTTTTTTCCCCTCCTTTCAGCCTGGCGGCATTTCACCCTGGGAGAGTGAAGCGATAATAACAGACGGGCCGAGGCGAGGGTTGTTCGGCTAAAGCGGGTCCTCGGCTCTAATGGCGGGGCTGTCTGCTCTCTCGGACCCGCCGGCTTGGGGGTTCATTGAGATTCCATTAGAGGCTGCAGGGAGTGGTTTCATTGCAGCCTTCCTTTCGTTTGCCTGACACTCACACGGGGATCGCTGTAAATTGGCTCTGTCATAGCAGACAATTTTTGAGATGTGAAGTAAATTAAACATGTAATCACACAGGAAGCGCTGCCGTGGGTTCCCAACACTTGACTCCCGTCACCGAGCGGCCTGAGGCGTCTCACTAGCTCGTTTTCATTCCTCGTTACCCTCCTATCTTTACCTCCATCTCCTCATTGTTAAATGACACTGTAGTATTTTCTTTCTTGGCACCTGGAAAAGATGATGTGCTGACCTTTAATGATGCCGGGGCCTCGGCTGCAGATACAAACTCTCATGATGGCTAACAGTGTGAAACCTCTGATCCAACAGGGATATTTCCATCCATGTGAACAGCCACTCTCTTTGGACTTTAGAAAATAACATAAGGCAACAGAAACTTTGTTTATTTTTGGCTGAAACATTTTGGTTATTTAAGAAAAAAATGGTTGTGGCTCATGTTGCTCATTATGTCCCAA
Organism: Larimichthys crocea; assembly: GCF_000972845.2. Lineage (NCBI taxonomy): Eukaryota > Metazoa > Chordata > Actinopteri > Sciaenidae > Larimichthys > Larimichthys crocea. The sequence goes on from NC_040017.1 coordinate 2,799,286, forward strand.
GCCTCCACAATGTGCTGTGTCAATGTCAAACCTCTATGTGTTACTTCAGCCTACTGCAGTCATGTTACCATCTTTGATGAGACCAGGCTGGGATATATATATATAACCTAATTCCTCTTTTACACACCCATCTCCTTGCTCCAGCGTCTCTTGTTCCTGCTTTGTGATTAAGCTGTTGTATGTTGTTGTCTCTTTCCATTCCCATGTTGCAGCTGAAGGCCCAGTGAAGTGCTGTTGGCAGTACACTGGGCCGGGTAGCGCTTGAGTGGAGGAAACAGCGAGGATCAAGCAGCATAGGCTGAAAAATTAGGTCCCTGCCTTGTAATTCAGCGGCGGGAGCTGATATCATCAGGCTGCAGTCGGCTATCAGGCAGGTAATACCACCCACCGACTGTAATCGCTAATGAAGCTACTATTGAGTTTATAATGCGCTAAATGATGCAGACTCCCACTCCAGATAAACACGTCCCAAATAAACGATTTGGTTGGTAATTGCACTCCGCCAGTGGCCTGTTAATAGAGTTGAGGCTCTGATGAAAGGGTTAACTCTTTTTCTGAAGTATCCTCTCACTGGCTCATTGCACTCTCATTTCTACGGAGATCTCCGCATTCCCTTGGTTATCAGTGTACTTAGAAAGAAAACCTAATTAGACAAAAAGGGCTTTTTTCTCATTCTCTAATTAGGTCCTTAACATAATTAGCAGGTGATGTTAATAACCCTCTTTTAAAACCTATTAAAAGGCTGTTTGGGAGCAAGTGGTGGAGAGGAGTTGGCCTGTGGGCAGTCAGGCGGCCCCTCTGAGGGCCCCGGCGAGGACAGCCGAGCATGCTGGGAGTACGGTTCATCAGGACTGGAGTGCCACTGCATTAGGACTTTAGCCTCATTGGAGACCTGTTAATACAGTGCAGTGTATCTCTTCAGCCATTAGAAGACATTACAGTACACAAACGTACAAGTGCTGACCTGGATTTGACTTGGATTTGCTGAGTTATTGGGCCAACTTTCAGTCTTATCATGGTTTCTATTACGAATCATCTGAAATATGAAGAGTAAGAATGGGATCTTGTTGTCATACGACAACAAAATCTGTTAAAGCTGCACTAATGAATATTTTTTTCCACAATGAATTAAGTGTTTTTTAGCTTATTGTTTTGTTTTTTTGTTTTTTAGCTCATCAACCTGGTTTCAGTAAAAAAAAAAGCTCAGCTCAGCCACTGAATGCGACCTGCCCACCAAACAGCCGGTCAACTCCATGGAGCATACAGCTGCTGAAAAGACATGTATTCTTTCTCTCGCTGGTGGAGACCAAACCAGAGCTAAGAGCAGAGCCTCCCCTAAGAGAACTCAACTCGCCCAGGGCGCAAATGTGGCCAGGACTGGCGCTGTTTGTAGGACCCAAGCCTGGCCTCGTCTCTGCCAGACTAATAAAGAACATGTCTTCACCTGTGTGGTCGTTTTTCATAGTGGCAGAAGAAAACAACAGTTATTAACATCAGTTGTTTGCAAAAGTTGTTCAGTGACGATTCTGAGAGGAGGAAAGAAGACTTTGAGTTTTAATACGACGCGATGTTTGAAACAAGCGGTATTAAAGAATATGAAGCAGCAGGTAGCAGCTAGCGGTGCTGCTAAGGCTAAAACAACACAGAGTGTGGAAGATTGACACCAGTCGACCAATCAGAGTCAGGAGAATCGCTTAGTACTGCCCACATTCACCTTTGAACCACCAATGACGATCGCGCCTCCCCTGGAGTTCTCTGGCGCGCCTCACACTTTGAAAACCGCTGGACTAAAGCATTAGACAATTGACGTAGAATAAACACCAGTTTTTGTTTTACTGATTTGGGTGGATTTCGTCGACTGTTCTTGGTGTTGTTTTCTTTCCATTCATTTCAATATGAAAATCAACGAGCAGACTCTTCTTTGTGTAATCCATTATGACAAACATTAAAATCTGCAATTACTGTTTTCAGTGCCGACTTATCAAACTGAACTGCATCATCACATAACAAAGACATCTAAAAATATAAATGCAGACTTTATGATTCATTGTATTATCTCTTTTACTTTTAAGCATACAGTATTAAACATACATGTTGTCAGGGCTAAAAGTGAGTCTATACTGCAGCAACAGAGCAAAAGACAACACGACACATGAATGGAAAGCAAGCTGCCTAAAAATAGATTAAGACCTGTAGCAGCTAAACGTTGAAGAATTTCTGAGACCAAACAAATAAAAAAATGGAATAAGTCAGCATAACGTATAACATAACAAATGAGTGTATTAAATGTACGTTTGTGTAACCATATAAAGGTTTCATCTGCATCTTCTAACTTCTGACCACCTGTGTTGCACATGGAGATCAGGCCGACGACAATAGAACCTCTGCATCAACCGTCCACTTCACACACTTGATACATCCTGTATGTGTCCAACGTCTGTCATTATTTACACACCACAGGACAGAGGGAGGAGCTGCATTGTGTGCGTGTGTGTGCATGTGTGTGTGTGTATGGGCCTGCTTCACAAACCACCAGGGGGCATTGTGTATTCAATAATGCACCCAGAAAAATTACCATAGAAGCAAAACAGGGTGCATTGTCACTAACTGGCCTCCAGTGAAATATTGTTGACAGGGCTCAGGGAAGTGCTGCAGGTTCCAGTGAGCAGTCTGTGCACTCTGCCGAGGAGGAGGAAGATGAGGAAGAGGCCGCCGCCGACCAGAAGAGCCCAGTCCTCGTCTTTAATTAAGTATCTGAAACATCAATTTAAATGTAAATATCGGTGGTGCAGCACCACTCATGCGTAAATTAGAGGGCTGGCCCAGCCACATTTCTCTCTCTCTTCCAAGTCCCTCGTTCACTTACGCTGACATCTGCTCACAGCTGCTTGGCCCGGGGCTGTCCCCTGTGCACGCGCACACGTGCACGCACACACACACACACACACACACACACACACACACACACATACTACTATTCACAAAATTTTACAGGCACACTTACTTAAACTCTGTCACATCTTAAGTTGGTGACAGTGGAATGACTGCTGCCTGCTGCTTGTTGTCTTTTCTCCTCATCTTTTATCAGGCACACAGTGGCTTCAACGGTGACCTCTTCTTAATCACATCATTCAAAGCCCAGTGTAACATGTAGAGTGGCTTTGTGATTAATAAGCTGTGGAAAGTATCACGGCTCCAATGAGGCCACTGCTTACAGGCATTTTTAAGTAGTCCACCGAGCAAAATGTCAGTAGTTATGTTTCCTTTAGAACTGTGCGCACATTTTAAAGCTGCATTATTCCACATTTTCTTCCATTAACAACAGGACAAATGTGTAACGTGACTTCTGTTTCTTGTGGTGATAAATAATGAGGTCATAACTCTGAGTCCTTTCTTCACCTGTCTGAAAAAGTGTGTGTGTTGACCAATACTAGAAATCAGGGGTGTAGACTGGAAGTGGGCACACAAAGACACCGTAGCTTGGAATTGCTGTGGATATGCGCAGCGGTCCTTGAAGAATGCCTATGCACAGGATCCAGATTTTTGTGCTATGCCTCTGTTCAAGAGTACTCTACAAATCTTCTCCACTGTTGGGACTCACTAGAAATCCTTTGTTGCAGTGTTCAATTCTATTTTTTCAGTGACTTTTTCTCTAGCTGGTGTCAGCAGAAACCAAAGCAGCTTTCTATTAGACATTTAAGCAGAGTTTATATTAGGCTCACATACATCAGGTGGATACAACCACTGTGTAAATAATGCTAATGTATAAGCCATAATAACTTCATAAGGTGATGATGTGTCAGACTGTGTGTTTAAGCTTGTCGAGCCTACTGAACTTTGTAATTTAGATAGTTTAAGTTCTCATCAATAACCGAAACAGTTAATATACATCATTATGTTGATATCTATATTTGTCTTCTGTAAATCTAAAACTGTCTCTGCTGATGAGTCAGCAGGATGAACTGACTGGGCTTTTTCTCATGTAGCTCTTTGTTCATTTGAAGCATTAGTGCTATTTGTTGTTTTGCTTTCTGATGTTTTTTTTTGTTTTGTTTTTTACAAATTCCACATTTCAAATTAAAGAGGAAGTTGTGTTTTTTAAAATGAAATCATCTTGTGATTGTCAGTTTCTATCTGTTTGTGAGAGCAAGCAGTTTGTTGATTGAGGAGGATAAAATGCTCATTTAAGGGACGGTTCTCAATGCAGCAACATTCAAGGATTCTACTGGCGTCTGGGGCGGTGTTTAGCTCAGTTGCCCATGTGCAAAGGCTTGCTCCTTGCCTCAGCGGCCCAGGGTTTGAATCCGACCTGCGGCCCTTTGCTGCATGTCATTCCCCATCTCCCTCTCTCCACGTTCCTGTCACTCTTCAGCTGTCTTTATACAATAAAGCTTGAAAAGGCCAAAAAATATATCTTAAAAAAAAAGAATTCTACTGGGGTCTAGAGGGTTAACACACATCTCATGGCCTCCATTAACAATTTTTCACATTTTAAACTTGGTGGGATCAGAACAATCTGCACTAAAGTGGATGCTAACCCTCAAAAAGCCCCATATCTTGATGACAGGCCTGTGAATGGAAGCCTGTGTAGTGAAACTGAGCTTTATGCTCCTTGTTCACACACAGACACACACACTTACAGTACATGCATGTAAGCAGTGACAGGGAATGCCCCTCTATGATTGTTTTGGCTCAGATGTGTGTGTGTGTGTGTGTGCACAGAGGTGTTGCTTGCGCCACTAACTGCCCCTTCCGCTTGCTTGCTCTCCTTCTGGAGGCAACCAAGTGGCACGCCTGGCCTTTACCCGGCCGTCTGCTGGCCCATCAGGACACAGCTCATAAAGAAGAGCCTCCTCTGATGGAAGCAAGGAGGGAGGGCTGATTTAATGGAGGGGTGGAGGTGATCTCTTCTTACGGCCCCCTGAGGAGTCCCTCCCATCTCATTGCTTTCACCGAAGGGGCGAGCAGAGGCCCCTTTGCGGTGGTCATGGAGGAAGACGTCGCTCTGTATCACCTCACTAACTTCAAGCGGAGCTGATTAACCAGCTCATATTCAGTCGTTTAAGGGTGAAGAAGTGAACCAGGAGGGGGGTGTCGTTGGAGAAGAGCACAGCACTGACAATGTGTCCAATATTTGCCTTTGTGTATTCTCCCTCAATCTAGATCATGGTATTAGAGGATGACACCCTGGTGTAATGCCTCTGGAAGATCTCTGCGCAGGACTAAGACTCAACTAGTGTTCAATCTGCAACTGCCAGTTTGCTGATGGGTTGTTAACCGCAGCTAAAGGAATTAGGATTGACATGTTCACTCTGCAGAACAATGTAGCTTTTAAGTGGCATCGTCTCCGCTCCTTATGGCTTTACGTGTATGAGAATGTGCTAATCGGTTAGACAGCGCTAATCTGAAGTGAGAGATTTCAACAGGTCGCACATTTCCACAGGATTTCTCTCTGTTAATGCTGTTAAGGCTAACCTTCAGAGCTGGGCCGGCTGTTGAATTAGTGCATGTATTCTGCCCATAAGGCTACTATCGAGAAATGATTGTTCTTTATGAATTTGGTATTTTAAAATAGGCAGCAAAAACCTAAAAGCCCAAAGTGTTTTTTTCTGCTGCATCACAAAATAGCTTTTTTTTTGTTTGTTTGTTTTTTTCTTTGTGAAATTAGCAGAACCTTAACCACAGCAAAACATTGGTAAAACGGGCTTCTATTTGTGTACAATCTAAAGGTTACATTTAATTACTCCTAGTAACAGTTTCAATTACATTTTTATCTTTATTTACACAGCTTTATTACCCTAGGTTATGAAAATAATTTAACAATAAAAAAAATGCACATGTGATGCAGTAGCTTATTTTAAAGGAATAGATGTTGAGAAGATCAGTACTACTGTTATATCTGTGAACTAAATCTGAAGCTGAAGTTTTCCAAAGTTTAAAGAAAATATCTAGTTTCATATCAAAATATGCACCATGAAAGTAGAACAACAACAAGTACATCTTCACCAATCACGTAGCAAATTCTTGGAATTCATTCATTCATTGCAAACCAACCTCAAGTGAGCCTTTTTGTCAGGTAGAATGATAATGCTCAACGATCCCAGAAAATGTTTTCGAGCATTTATTTCTAATCTCAGGCTTTTTAATCTACCAGTCCACCACTCCAACCTCCAACCTGTCGAGCATGGGTGGAGCAAAAGTAGGCTGAATGAACCCTGGTTGCTCAAACAGTACCCACCAACCAGCCAATCAAAGCATCCACACTCTAAATTCTGCATAACTTTAAGCCTTAATATAATGTGAACAGGTGAGTTGTATATAAATTCACCCTCAGTACAGTTGTCATGAACGGGGAAATTAGCTACAGAGACCAAAACTGTTTTTGTACCAGGCTGTAAACATGTTTATTTCTGCTGTGAACCATGGGGACTTATGGAGACTGACTCACTTCTGGAGCCAGCCTCAAGAGGTCGTTTAAGGAACTGCAGTTTTACGTATTAGCTTCACTTCACAGCTTCATGAAGGACATATTACTTCCTGTATGGGAACTGAACATTTGTGTTGTACCTAAGCTACAGAATTGTCTGTCTGTCATGTGTAGTGTTTTCTGGACATCAACAAGAACTTGTATACTTGTAAAACTTGTAACTTGAATGTAATTCAGAGTTTTGCAGAATCATCAGTGTTTTGTCTGTTGACCCATGACTTGTCAAACCACCATGGCTGCAGTATTTAAACTACTCTCAGAACACACCGCACGTAATTATTGTTGCTGTCTTCAACTAGGATGTCATACATTTCAGAACTCATTGTTGTGAAATGTATGACCTCCCAGGTCAACACCTCCCAGGTTCGAGCCGTGAAAGGCCCGGTTTGCAGCACTTCCGATCAGTGAGAGTGGGGATTTGTGGCAGGGAACCAGCCGACCGGTAAGCGTGTCCCAGCACTGGTGCCCACTGGCAGCCATCGGCAGCTGCAGCTCGTGCTTTAGAGGACCACCCTTGCCATGGTGAGTAATTCCCCTGTCGTCTCTCCATACACCCACAGCTCAATGCTGGCTGGCATGGCTCCCTGTGCCCATTCTTAGTCAACAGGATTAAGCTTGCTTAGTGTGAGCTCTCCGGGATCACCTATACTCCGTATTCTACACTCACAATGCTGGCTCACCAGTTTGGCTACAACATCCTGTTTTTTTTTTTTAACCCTCCTCGTCCTCTTTGAATTTAGAGCATATGAATGTGGTTCCCTCAAGCAGAGAGGAGGATTGAAAGGAGGCAGAGGGCAATTGTATCCAGGCCTAAATAGAAGATCTGAGTTAATTTGCCATGCAGTTTATAAATTGGGATTAATTTGAATAGACTAAAAACATCGGTTAGTTGAGGTGTCAGATTTTTTTCTGATGTTTCACAGTACGACTAGTAAAGCCCAGTTAAACCTGCCTGCAAACCAGCATGCCCCTGAAATGACTCAGACTGGTAACATTGTTCATTTGGTGTCACAAAATATTGTCATTAGCAACAAAATGAGTTTTGATTTGTTTTGTTTGATTGCATAAATGCTACACTGTTTGATTAAATAGTCTCAGTGGTGTACGAAACACACTGTCATTTTACAAACAGGAACACTTTGGAAAGTGTTTGTTTGCAGAATATAAGGTTCAGGAATTTCAGAGGGGGTGATAAGTGTTAGGCCCTGGGAAATAACTGGAATGATGAAAACCCTCAATGTGCCAGAACAGGTAAGAAGCCGTGTTGGAAATAAAGGCTCTATTAATAACGGTGTTACTTTTTTCAGTAACAAGTAATCTAATTGATTACTCTTCCCGTCATTATAATGCCGTTATCGTAACTGCCAAAAAAATGCGGCACGTTACTATGATTGAAGGCAGCTGTTCTTCATCAGACTAACTAGATCTCTGAGCTGAGTGGCAACGATTTTTCTTGTTCCTCCTTCCTTGGTGAGGGCGGGGGCACGAGACAGTCGCATAAATGATGACAATTGGCTGAGGTTGAGTAAAATTCCATGGCAAGCCAATCAGAGGTGGAGTTGGGCAGGTGTTGCTTACACAAATTGACACACAAAGACAACACAGGACATTCACGTGAGTCAACGAGAAACAGGACTGGTGAGCCCGAAGAGTCCAAAAGTAGCCTTCTTTAAATGGAGGTATAGTATAGTATATATCATAAATAACTGGACACGCACATGTATTTTAAGTTCCGTCAAAGAGGGTCCAAATTCTTTGACACATTTGAGCATTTAAAAAAATACTTAAAGTAACGCAATAGTTACTTTCCAAAGTAACTAGTTACTTTTATAATTTGTAACTCAGTAACTACTTTAGTTACTTTCTGGGAGAAGTAACTAGTAACTGTAACTAGTAACTTTTTAGAGTAACTTGCCCAACACTGTGAAGAAGTACTTTATTACTTTATTCAGTGCCCACAGACAGTGTGGTAGCAGTTGCTATTGAAACAGCTGGTGTTTGTTACATTGATCAAGATCATTTTACTATCTCTACTTTTCATGGGTGGTATCCCTTAAAATCTGCCCACAAAGTTCAGGGAAACAGACGTCAATGAGAACAACGCAGACTAATGAATCACTGAACCAGTTATAGGGGGACTACTGTACTGTAACCTTTGGGGATGCAAACTAACACCTGATGGATGTTTTATGGGCCAATTCTACTCTGTATTTGGACTTAATATATAAACATTTTCAGGCCAAGAATAAATAAATGATTTGCATTTGCACCAGCAGTGAGGAGAAGGCTTTGAAATGAAATCTAACTGATATTTCTAAAATCCTGGCTAAGGCTGTGATACTTTTGATGTATGGGTGTTGGTTTTACCAACAGATACAACACAGGGACATTATGCTAGTCCCCTCTTGGACTTGTTTTAAGAGGAGAAAGATCTGTCTGTAAATGATACGACACCTGACTCAACACTTGTCTCTGTGGATCAAAACAGGTTCAGTAATCCAGTACAGTCTCATTATCATTTGTGCCAGTCACTAGACTGAACCGTCCCCGTGTTATTGGGGTTATAAGCTACTTCTGAGCTCACGTGTTTAAATAGCAAAGCAGTACTTGAATCTCAGCTTGACCTTACAGTCTGGTGATTTCCCCTCACTGAATCCTGGGAAAGCTCTCCTGACTCAGTATTTTGGTATTAAATTGTACCTCAATGCCATTTGTGTCACATTATAAAACGCTGGTGGTACAGAATGTCATTTGGCAGAATCGGGGGCATTTGCTCCAGAAAATTAATGTGGTTTTCTTCCAGGATCTCTGTCTCTTTCTTCAGGCTTGTATTTCATCAGAAATGAAATGCCCCTCTACCCGCAGCACCTGTTTGACAAGAGTAATATTTAATGAATAGGACTATTATCAACGTCTAGGTTTTGGGGTATATTTCTTGGTAACGAATAGGCGTGCAGGCGTGATTATATATATGGGAATGCCTTCTGTGGAAGAGGAACAATTTCTTTCTGGCATGAACCGGGTCATGTGTCGCTGTGTTCTTTGGATAATCACAAATCTGGAAGAACTTTTTTTTTTTTTTTTACTGCAAGAGTGCAGTTAATTATTACTGTGATAATTAGATAACATGCATGCATATGTATGCATGTAAGTGGGCGCACATCTCAAATATGCATATATAGTGCTTATATGACATGTGGGTGAATATGTCTGTCAGTTCTCAATAAGAGTGCAAATATGTGCTCTGTGCACAAGCATACTGTGTGTGTTTGTTCTCCATGCCAGCAAACATATGCTTCTGTGTTTGTCTATGTGCATGTGCGCCTGCTGCTCTGTGTCCGTACAGTATCCGGGTATTTGTTCACGTGTCTGTAGGAGGATAATAGCCATCACACGGTCTCAAGTTAATTTGCCATGTAAATAGCACACTGCTGTTTAATCACACACAAACCAGACTGAGAAATGGAGCATGTCTGCAGTGTTCATACATAATGAACTCAAGGTTTTATGAATCAAATGCAATCTTTTTTCTTTTCTTTTTTTTATTGCAAACAAAGAAAATCACCAGATTTTCTGTCATATTAGATGCATCCATGTATTCCATAACTGAGACAAGAGTCTCAAATCACACACTGGGGTGTCTAGTTTACACGTCAGGACATTTTCGGTTTAGTTGTAATTTAAACAAAAATGTTTTGTAATGTTTAAAATCTGCAGTGCAACCAAAACATGTTGCAGCCGTGCCTTAAGGAATTATAGCTTCAACACTCCAACAATGGAGGGTGATGTTGAATCTGAGGATCTCGGACAGCTTTCCTACCTTGTATGTGAAGTAGTGGCCTGTTGTAGTGGCACAGTGTGTGAAGCCCATATGATACATTCAGTGATGTGTACTCATTCATGTGTACTCTGTACAGGACTGTGATGTTTTGAGTTGTGTGACATAGAGAATGCATAGGTGCTTACAGTTTTTCAAGTGATGCGAGTTCTTCCCACAGTCCCACAAGATGTGCACTCTAAATTGGCCATGAGTGTGAATGTGTGTGTTATTGTTTGCCTCTCTGTGCCCTGCGATGAGCTGGCATCTTGTCAAGGGTGCCTCTTGCCCAAAGTCAGTTGCAATAGGCTCCAGCCTCACTGTGACCTTGATGAGGATGAGCGGTGCAGATAATGGCAAAGTTTGAGTAGTAAGGTAGTGGATTCTCCTTTATAGTTTCTTTCAACTGCATGTACCAGTGACAAATTGTGCATTATGATTGCATGATTGCATGTCACACTGTGCAAGATGGGTCAGACTGTAAGACATCATTTTGAGATTTTTCAAGCTTCAGAATGGTCATCGGTTGGTGTATCCATGCAGTGAGACACGTAGGACCAGCATTCTGGATTGATGACCAAAGATTTTAGCTTGTTTCTCTCACTGTTCCCAGCACAGAGTGGTCTTTACACAAACTAAGTTTAAGATCAACATTCGGGGAGAAGATGACATACAGAGATCCTTATGTTAATAAATAATAAACTAATATATGATATAATGGGGTGATAATGGCATCTGCTAGCCAGTAAAAAAATGATGCAAACAATTCCATTTTATTTATAAAGCGCTACATCATACAATTCCTACTCAACAATTCCCACCATGAGCAAGCACTTGGTGACAGTGACACCATTAGAGTCAAGTGAGAAAATATGTGTTTTTTGGGTCACCAGTCCAGGTGGAGTTAAGCTGTTGGCACTTAAATAGACAACATCTTAACTTAAGGCTGAAACAGTCACAGAGAGAGCTTAAACCTGCTGATCTGAAGCATCAGATCTGAGCTCTTAATGACTGAGAGGACAGCAACAGGGCTGACCGACGGTGTGTCAGCTGCACGCAACCAGCACCAAGGTGCAGAAAGCCAAAGGTGGTGCATGTGTGTGTGTTTGTGTGTGTGTGTGTGTGTATGTGTGTGTGTGTATGTGTGTGTGTGTGGAGCGCCTCAGTCACACTCCGTCACGCCTCTGCTCACTGCTGACCCCTGCTCGTCCTTCACGCTGGGGCCAGGAGCACCTCCATAATTGCGGCGGCAGCGGCGGCTTAAAACCGCCAAATCATAAAAAAGCCACGGTGAGCTCCAGTGAATTACGAGGAAATATGGCCTTCCTTTACAGCGGGGGCCGTGAATGAAGCCATAAAATTATGAGCAGTTTTTATGATGGCCCATTGAAGTAGGATGCTTGTATATTGATGGTTCACAGGCTGTATCCCTCTTCCCCCGTGCGGTGGAAGAGCTGACAAAGGGGCCCCTGTGTAACTATTTTTCATGCATTTAATATATTAATTATCCGGTAAATGTTCCCCAGGCAGTGCTTGGGATAGCAGAGAATGACAGCTTTTCGATGAAGCTCCCGGGTTGGCCCATCAGGCTGTAGTGTATTACGTGGGAAAGGTCATTGCGGGGTTAATGTAACTTTTTATTTGCTGATTTTTCATACACATGGAGGGCGGTAAGGAAAGGAAGCAAGGCTAGTTTAGAGGGGGAAAAAAAGAAAGAAGATGCGAGAGAGCAAGACAGAGAGAGATGGGCAGGGACAGAGGCAGAGGGGTGGTGTGTGTTGGGAGCGTAGACGATAACGCCAGGGTTTTTATTATTGTGTTTGGGTTCAGACTTTTTCCTTTTTTTTTCTGTCTTGGTCTGATATTGCAGCCTCCCTTCACCCCCTAGCCCCGCCTCCCTCCCCCGCAAAGCACACACACACTCCCAGACACACACTCAGGCACAAAGTAGCTTGTGGTTCTGCTACATGAGAGAAACTGATAGGTGAGCTCACAGTAAAAAGGCATTACTTGGGTGCAACTCACTGATTGTCTGCAATCATCCATATCCCACCTTCACATCCCATCCCAAATCAATTCTTGATCAATTTCATGCCAGAGAAAGAAATCATTTCTCCAAAATGGAGAACATATTCAGTTTGATCATTTGTGCTCTTCCAGTGGTAATTAAACTGCTGGGTGGAATAACTGAAAAGATTATAGTGCTGCTGCTGCTTTACACCAACTATTTCTTCCCTCTACAAACTTAGATTATGATGCTGGCAGTATCTCTTTCAAACATGGTTATGAGAAAGGAAAAAAAAATGAAGGGAGAAAATGTTTTTTTTTTAATCACCATATGCACCCTCACTAATTCAGGTGCTCTGAAGTGCTGTCAAGAAACAATTGAGTGGAGAGTCGGTTGAAGTGATCAATTGTGTGCAGTCCCTAGGTGGGGCTCTCATTTGCTGGTGCATTCCTTCAGCTGATTGAGTTAATTAGGCTGCCCCCACATCCTGCTGATTGGATGTAAACATTAATATGCCAGAAAATGACTCTGTTGATGTTTACCGCAATGTTCTGAGCCACGCTAAATTGATCGGCTATTGAAAAAAAACAAAAACAACAACAAAAAAAAAAAGAGAGAGCATGCGGCTGTGATTTGATTCTACTCTGGAGATAGCGAAGATGTTCATATGCAAACACACCCTCCTGTTCACCCCCACATCCCTCCCCGTCTCTCCTTCATCTCTGTCCAAAAGCTGCTTGCCAGTTGATTTGTTAGACTTATTCTGGAATTAATCAGATTTTTTACCAAGTTCAAATTTGTCTCTAAACTTCCAAGCAGCTTTTTTTTTATTCTCGACCCTGGACAACCCCCACCCCCGCCCCTCCTCACTTTTCCACATAGCCCTTGTGAATTGCCCCCGCCTTTAAAGTTGAAAAGCTGCTGTGGTGAAATACAAAGCGAGGACAGCAGCATGCTCCGAGATGGTCTTTTATAAATCAGAGTGCGGTGAGAAGCCCCAGCTCGATATCTCATCATAGACGTGGTAGTGTTCAGAAAGTGGCCCAAGCAATGAGCCAAGGCTCAACTATCTATTTTAGAGGTGTACGTGCTTTGTGAGAGTGTGTGTATGGTGTTTCCATTGACCAGTGAATGCACCATTGTACACTGATTTATGAATATGTACTTTCATGAGTCCTGCATGCTTTAATGCATTCACAGTTTAGAGCGAAAACATGGTTCATTTGTCAGCGGTGATAAAGTGCATGCAGCTGAATGAACACACACAGATCTACCTGTGGTGTTAGTGTGTATTACACTGGCCTCTCTGTCAGTGACTGCAGCCAAGAGGGGATATGACAAATTATATTTGCTCTCCTTACTGTCACTGAGCATGTTTTGTATGTGTTTGAGCATTTTATTGGAAAACAACTGAATATCCCTCACCTAGCCCCCTCTTTCAAGCGTGAAGGAGAAACTACGGTGGGCACAAAAATAACGTGAAAGGTCCTATTGGAGCTAGTGTTTAATTATCTGTTCTTGACTACTATAGAAACATGGTGGTGGACTTAAGCTGTACTTATCAATATTTTTTTTTTCAAAGGGGCCAAATCACTATAATTAATATCACATATGTCCTGAGAAAGATAGTGTTGAACCCACAGAAAGCTTTCCAGCCTCTAGCAGCGACAGACATATTTAGAAACTAGCTGGAGAACAGGATGGAACACTTAGCAGTTAGAGTTAGATTTGTTTTCCTCTGGTGAAGACCAAACCAGAGATAAAAGACTGAATACATTCAACAAGTGGAAACACAATGTTATGTCTCATTTAACCGAAAAATAGTAATAAATTCTGTATACTCCAACATAGAGGGGTATATAGAAAATTGAGAATATCAGTTTTAGATGCCATTTTACCATATACACCAAGCACCTGGGCCTCTATTCTGCTGTGTATCTTAATGAAGCTTGAAGGATAATTTAATGAACATTAACAACTTATATTACTAAAATAATCCAAAATTATTCCCACAACCTGGACCATTACAGACCTGAACATTGTCCTTCATGTGGAAACTTGTAGCTCATTGTAATACCAGTTTATATACACATTTTTCTGTGCCATGCACACAGAAACTGTAATAAGCCGAATTGAAATGTTGTCAACTATTCTACATGCATAGATACACATACATACACATACATGCATACATCAGCTTTACAAATAAATACTAGCAGAACATAACTAACATGGCATAACAACATTTTTTACCAAATCGAGATCTGTGACTTGGCCCTCACATGTAAGTTGATCAAAAACATTTTTATACAATACAGTATATTATCAGAAAGACCTATAATCTGATTAAATTCTCCTCAAAAATCCTTCAGATGGTCTTTGACTGCATGTATGTACACTGTGATATTTAATGGGAAAACAGCGTTTCTTTTAATGGAAAAAAAACTTGTAATTACAGTGGTCCCTCGTTTATCGTGGGGGATACGTTCTAAAAATAACCCGCAATAAACGAAATCCACGAAGTAAGTTTTACAATTATTATACATGTTTTAAGGCCGTAAAACCCCTAACCACACACTTTTATACACCTTTTTACATGCATTTTGTACAGTACTCACTTAGTTAATCAGAACGCAGAACACGTGTGCGGTTCTCCCTTAGTCAATTTAGGACACAGAACACAATGTGCGTTCATACTGTACAGTACACTGTAAAAAAAAGTATGCAAAATTACACTGAAAAAAATCTGCGAAACAGCGAGTCCGCGAAAAATTAACCGCGATATAGCGAGGGACGACTGTATACCATAAAATATGGAAAAAAGACCAACATTATCTGTAAAATCTACAGTATTAATATCCTGTTACCGTAATATTAGAAAATGTTACCGTACCGTTACGTTTACGATACTGTAAAGTTATGGCAACCACAGCTGCCGTTTTAGATAGATAGATAGATAGATAGATAGATAGATAGATAGATAGATAGATAGATAGATAGATAGATAGATAGACTTTATTTATCCCAAGCTGGGAAATTACAGTGCAGCAAGAGCACACAGTGTCACACACAGTGACGATAGAGAATAAAAATATAAAGTAAACTATACATAATAAAATATCAAAATAGCAATAGTAAAAAAAAATATATTGTACAAGAGTATATACAGCAAAACCGGCAGTAATTGTTTTATTTTTTTATTTTTCTATTTTTACAGTGTACCATGCACAGATTTTAGTGAATTTAACATGTATTGACATTTAACATGTAAATAGAAGGTGGGACACGTTAAAGAGGGATCATTCTTATGTATCACAATTAAAAGAAAATCTGAAACTTAGACCTAACTTGTAATAATTCTTTCATTTTAAGGCCAGAATCTAAACAACCCCCGCGCTCCTACTCTTTCCACCTCAGTGTACACAGCATTTATGACTATAGAGGGTAACAGCTCCGGAACAGGGGGTGAAAGTCTCAGCTGGGTGTTGCTGTGGTCTGACGCACCTCACCCATCCCATCTCCCTGCCTCACCCATCCCATCCCATCCTCATCTTGCCCCCCTGCAGAGCATCAAGCCCCATTAACCCCCCGCCTGCCTCTCTGCAGGCTCCCTGTGTGCTTAACACAGTGGTGTTAGCATAAAAGATGTGCCTGCTCCTCCAGATGAGCTTTGCACAGTTTAATAGAGGTCTTGGAGGGGTCCACATTAATATAGTAAGGCCACTGAGAGGAGGCCATGACTTACACCTCCCACTCCTCCCACCCTGCACCCTGTCTCCCCCCATTTTTCTATCTTTATTTCTTTCTTCTTTCTGAGACGAGTCATTTGGCGGTGTGGTGACACGTCTGTCCTCACGCTGACGATACAATGTAAACTTTAACCCCACAGCTGGGTTGTAACCTCCTTCTCTCATCTGTGTGTGCTGACAGTAGTGGTCAAACAGCCACAGTAAGGTGCCGACTTGTGCTGCCTTTAGCACTGTGCTGATGTGTCGGGGCTTCTAGGTGAGCAAAGCCTTTGGCACATGGGCCAAAGTGTTGGGAAGGCATTTGCTGAGAGAGCTTTGTTTGGTGTTAGCACACTGTAGAAAAGTTACTTTGGTATTGCTTCTACAATTGATGGTTGGCTGTGCAGTGCTCTTTCCTCATGCAATGAAGTTTGTGACTCATTTTTATACCACTGCATTTTATACACCGTCAAACTTCCTACCCTGGTAGCACTCAACAAACACTGGGCAGATTGCCATCTCGCTATATATATTTATAGTCCCCAGAGAATGAATCCTAACATTGCTAATGACCTCCTAACCCCCTCCCTTAGCACCACCATCAGGCCAAAATATTACATGACAGAAATATCAAAATCTAATGGGCACATCTGAGCACATTCATGCTGCTTAGAGGATGACTTTTCCTTCTCAGGATGAACTTTAAATTATTTGCCCATCTACCGGTAATGCTGCATTACCACTTTCCAACTCAATATCTGACTGTTTCTACTTAATAATGTGTGAGTGCCTCATAAAAAGCAAACCTCATATATCCAAACGTCTGTTGTGTAAGTCTAATTAAAGCTTTAATTAGTTCAACTGATACATATTGTGCTATATTGACTATGCACAGTATTTTTGAGCCTTCATATAACTAAGTCTGTGTCGATAAAACCATTGCACAACATTGAATTAATATTATTCCTTCAGTATTTTACAAATAAGACAAGATACACATAAGATAAAAACTACAAGAACACATGCATGTATGACAGGAGGACTAACAGACTAAAAGTATCCTCAGTGTACTGTGTTTGATATAAATGGTATAGCTCTAGAAATAGTCGATTGGGTCTTTTTCATGTCAGTTCAGGCAATTTCTCATAAATTCCTCCACCATTAGCACCTCCTGTGGAGTTCCTTAAGGGTTCATTCTAGACCCTGTTCTTTTTTCTTCCTCCCATGTATGCTTGCTCTTGGATACTTTTTTTTTTTTTTTTTTGGTTATGGCACTCTATCTATCTACTCACTGCTAAAAACAGAATAACCACGGTGATTTAAAACCTTTAAGAGCTGTCGATGATATCAGATATTGTAAAGCCAGTAACTTTCTCCAGCTGAAAGTTTAGATATTAAGATTATGAATATCACTTTGAGCTGTCATGACTCATATTTAAAAATCTCGATGGGTTTTGTTGATTATGCTAAAATGTGTCCTCTGGAGACAAATCGGTTCAGTGGATTCAGCTCCAGCTCATTGAACAACAAAATACAAAAATCTTTCTTTATCCCATGATCTTCACAAAGCTTTATTTTGTATTGCTTAGACTACTATGACTCCCTTTATGGTATGTCTTCCTTCTCCTAGTCTCTCTATTGCCTACCTCTTCATTGGCTTCCAGTGTGGTATTACATTGATTTTAAAATCTTACTGTCTATTTTAAAGGCATTCAGTGGCCTGGTCATTTCAAACTTTCATCTAGCTCTCTGTCCTTTGTTACACAGAACATTCTTAACCTTGTCTTTAAAATTGTGCCTCAGTTTGAGCTACTTGTGTTGTTTTTCAGTGTCATTTTAAAAAGTGACCTGTCTAATACTGCTAATATCTCCAGTAAAAAAAAAAAAAAAAAAACTGGCAGCTGCCATCTTGAGTGCTTCACGTGACACAACCACTGTTGAAGACTCTGCATTGTTCATTCTGTGCAGCAGCTTTGTGTTTGCCGTGTAATGGTTGTGGACTCAGAATGTTGTTGTTTTTGATTGTTGACTCGAGTGAAAGAGTGTTGAGTCCTGTATGATTCCTTCACTGTGGCACCATACAGCTTTCTCCACACACACACACACACACACACACACGCAAAGCTCCATCTTCTCTACACACTGATTGTTATTTTTACTTTCCAGACTCCTTCATAATTTTGACCCCTCTCACCTTATCAACTGTCGTCCATGCCCGTCTCCCCTCGTATTTCAATCTCCACCTGTCTTTCTTCCTGCTACCCTTTTCGCTCTCCATCTAGTTCCCTTTGTAGCTATACCACCTTCTCCCTCCCTTCCGCCCCCCCCTTTTTCCCCCCCCCCTTTCCTTCCCCGCCACACACCCCCAACACCACCACCACCACCCCCACCACCACTCCTCCCCTGTTTCCCTTCCTGCACAGCCGTCACTCTGAATTATTTTCAATGAGCTCCTTTATAGCGGGCGCCAGATCTCAGCTCCAACTCATCACTGAGCACAGGGCTGGGGGGACGCGCTCTGCATTTCGATCAGCTCTGAGCCTCCACTTTGCTATTAACCCCTTTCACACTAAACCCCACCACCACCACCCTCCACTTCATCCACCCACCCCCCACCCCCACCCACCCACCCCACACACACACACCTTAGCTCACTCTATTTCTCTACCAATGTTTATGCTCTCACCTCTCTACCTCTATCTTTCAACTGATTTTTCTTTTACTCGCCATTTGCTGTAAAGTCTTTCTTCTCACCCGTCAGCCTCGTCCACGCATTCTTGTCTTCTTAATTCAGCGACTTTATGAGCATGATTTTGTTCCTGAAACACATATTCAAAGAGATGATACAAATGTAGATGTTTAAATAATTGTATAACTTGTGCTGTTATCAATCTGTACCTGTAATAACAGCCTTCAGTTGGTCTGAAAATGTGTACTACAAAAACTGACATCCAACATCTCATGTCGTATTTATGTAAATCATCATCGTCAGCCTGTATAAGGCCGTATCATCCATCAGTGTTCTCCATACATTGAATCCATATTAAAGGAATGTGACAGACAGTCATTTTGTAGTCCTGCCACTTTTAAATTCAGCAGACGGTTGCATGTGTGTAAATCATTCTTTGGTAAGCACCACTATTAGCTATAGAAATGTAGAAAAAAATCAAAGATTTCAGTGATGTTATTGCACATGTTATGGTATTTTATTAGCAGTGACCATATGACTGAATTCAGGCCTATTGAACTGAATGAAAAAATGTTAGTAATGAGCAGGCACTGAATGCTTGGTCACATTTTGAGTCTTATTCTCTGACCTGATATCTCAGACTTCCCGTTGGGCATTTAGAGAGATTAGAACACTAGACCACGTGAGAGGATCATGTTATATTATAAATTAAAACAATTTTTGCAGAAGAAACCTAGCAAAGGTGTTTAAAAATGGCTTAGTAGGTTGTTGGTTCTGCACACTGGTAAATACCCATAAAATCAGGAGAGGAAAAAAAGGATTTTGTGAATATTATATGCAGACAATTATTGCAGTTTGTTTCTGATAATGATAAACAATCAAGTACAGCAGGGCCTCTATCTGAAAACAATACAATACAATTCTGAATTGGCATTTGATATTTTTTTACACCGTACTGTAGAAAATGAACCAGTATGGGGAAAAAAACAATACATGCACTCCATTAGTTTAGTATAACGTTGAGAGACTCAAGAAACAGGTGGTCGGTGACTATTGATGCAGCAGACAATGCAGATCTGACGTTTATTCTCCAGTATAAGTCAAAACAACAGAGTATTAGAGTATTTCCATGACCACAGTAGTAAACAAACACCTCGTTTGTGGAGGAACATGCATTGCTGTACTCAATGCACAGACAAAAAAAAAGTGCGACCTTTGAATTGCTCATGGAGAATTTATTTCTTCTGTTCTTCTGTTATGCAGCGGTTTCCATATTCTCTTCTCCAAGTTTACAGCAGTCTAGATTTAGTTTGAAGCATTTTCAAAAGCATTCGCGTCTCAATGAGGAAGTGACAAAGCATCATAAGTATGCCCATGCATAAGGGTATGTTCAGCATGAGCTTTGTCGAATGGTTGAGACGTGAGCAGAAGTGAACCTAAACAAAAAGGATCAGTCTTCTGTTGTTTCATTTTGTAGCAGCCCTAACACAATTTGCTGTTGCATTAATCATTTCTTGGTGTCACCAACAGCTCGGAACGCAATGATGATCTTGCATAGCTTGAGGCATGTGCATTATTGTACCTGCGTGGACCATGTTTTGGGTCTAACCCCCAAATTCCACCAGTCATGGATACAATGTGTTCTATCTATATGTGTCCTAGTCAATGTTTTAAATCCAACCAGGGCAGTCACGGTCCATTTCAGATGCTGGTGTCGGGTCGGCTCCTTTAAGTAGGTGTACTTGTGTCTGAGGATATTTTGAGACTATTTCCATTGCTGCTGAGCAGCCACACATTATTTCTATCGTGCTCCCACCTCCCTTTGCAATCTTTCCACTCAGTCTGCCTGCTGTGGGAAAAACCTGTCCTAGCACATCCTCCTGGCAGCGCAGTAAACACTTCCCTGTTTCCTGTCTGATGATGTTCAACACAGCTGTGGATACATATCACTCACTCCCTGTGACTCTGTCGAAGACACCGTTTGAAGGAAGTTTTTACATTTTGCGGGGGGAAATTGGAAATGTAGCTTGCATTGGCAACACAGTGATACCCAGAAATGTGATGATATCAAGGTATCATTTTCCACATGCTGAATGTGGAACATGAGGAGGTGACAATGAGCTTCCTGGGAATACGTTGCAATTACTGTACATTACAATGAAAATCCTGCTTCCGTAGGGCTTGGGCACAATGAGCAGTCCACTGAGAATGGCTGCTTGTTAACTGGACTCTGATAGAACCACTGTTAATCGCTCTGTCTGTCATCCTGCCGCTTCAAGGCAAGATTAAACTGTGCTGTAAAAGCAAAGTCAGGAAAACCCCTGAAAAGACTCTCTGTCTCTCTCTCGCCGACAGCTTGGAGGCACGTGCCAACCATGAAGCGGATCCTTTATCACGGAAATTTATCTCCAAGACTTCTTGATTAGTAAACGGCAGCAATGACCCATCGCCAGTTTTGCCTCACTCTTCACCCATTTTATATAGTAGCCTATAGGAATGTAGGACAGACGGGAGATATCTTTCCAGCAGCAGCCAGCCACCATTGTTAAGAATAACGTCTGTTGCCTGCAGGAATGATTTGTCATCTACAGAGAGTTCAGGTTTGGTGGCTGTCACTCCCTTTTCAAGTTGGAAAAGCCTGTTTGTTTGAAGATCACTTGGCTGTGCTGAATCAATTAAGTCATCCATGGCTAATCCAGGAAGAGTGTGAGGAATTGATTTGTGGGATGCAGCCAAGTGATGGGTTTGACAGTGGCATTGTTTATCCTATATGTGCTGAACCTTGATGTGCTGAGTATGATATAGCTCTCTGTTAGAACAAGACCAGAAATAGGAGAGCAGGAAGGGATACTGGGACCAGTGTGCACAACAGGATGAAAGTCAAAAAGTTTGAATGCTGGAGTGTGTGTCTGTCCTTCTCAGAAAATTTTATATGTGTTTAGCGTCTTGGTCTTCAATCTGTTGCAAGAATTTTAAAACAGATTCATAATAATCTGATCAAATGATGTAAACACTTCATCATCCCTGTGTGAATATGTATGTTTTATATAATTACCACATACGTATAAACATTTATTCCATCATTGCCATTGAGAATACCAGTGTTGTAGTACTCGAGCTTGGTATTAGTCTTGGACCACCTTTTGAAGGTTTTGGTCTTGTCTCGCTGTCAGACAAGAGGACTCTGAATTTTATCAAGACCACGACCCCGTCCGTATTACAGAATTGTCTGATTTATGTATTAACATCATCACTGTACTTCACTTTGCATCCCTTCACACACAGTCAAAGAAAGTGAATGATGGCTGTCTGTGAGGAGATGTCTGACAAATCTTTGACTTCCTAAACCACAGAGTACATCTGCAAAACTGAGTCCAGAAGACAACACACAGCAGTCTGTCAAAACTGCAAATCATTAGCTACATATCACCAAGTAGGCTATATGCTGTCTGGTCTCGCTCTTGACTTGGTCTCAACTCCTCAAAGTCTTGGTCTTGTCTCTGTCTTGATACAATCTGGTCTTGGTCATGTCTCGGTCTCAGTTTAGGTAGTCTTGACTACAACACTGGACTTACACTTTTATATCGTTTTCAAATGTGATTTGGCATTTTGTCACTGAAAAAACCCTGATCTTTTGGTCACTGGACTAACCTCAGGGATTATTAACAATAATGCAATACAGTGATACATTATATGTAATAACTGCACAGCTTATCATGGATTGGCCATTTGACCTGCATTGCACTGTGTATGTTTTATACCACAACAACAATATTCTAGCAAAAGTCATCATCAGACATTAACCGATGATGTCCATACTATTTATACAAAGATTGTTTTGTCAAAGAAGACACGCCGCTGTGTCTTAATAGACTTTCTGTTGTTCTCTAGAGTGCTGGGTCTCCTCTCTAGATACATGATCAAGGATGGTGATCTCTTAGTTGACAGATAGTAGGCTGAGGACGCTGTCAGAATCTCCAGTAAAATGTTTAAACACTCATCATATCATTGTTTTATTATTTGACCTTAAACACTCCCGCAAGACTCAAGGCTGTAGAGCAGCTTGTGCTGTCAGTGTGTGAAGTTAACATTAACATGAAGCAGCTAAAACAATAACAGTATCATCAGGGACTGTCAGTCAGATACAAAATGTTCCAGATAGTTTAGTTTCATTTTGAGATAAAAGAACTCATATCAATGAATGCAATATTACTAAAGGCCCACTCACACCGGAGGCGTACGCGCCGCGTAACGGCTGCGCCGCGGTCACCGGAGCTGATCACTGCCAGTCTAGTCAATGAGAGCACTCATACAGGGCGCGCCATGGAGCGTCCCAGAAGCGTCTCAGAAGCGTCTCAGAAGCGACTCTCCGTGCCACGGCGCGAGCTTTCCGTAGCATTTCTATTTTTGACGAGAGCCGCTGCTAAACCTCATAAATTTCAACAGAGCAGATCGCA
Organism: Larimichthys crocea; assembly: GCF_000972845.2. Lineage (NCBI taxonomy): Eukaryota > Metazoa > Chordata > Actinopteri > Sciaenidae > Larimichthys > Larimichthys crocea. The sequence goes on from NC_040017.1 coordinate 2,822,472, forward strand.
CCAGACAGGAAATCTGACACAGAATCAACGTAATAAACTTCCGCACCCTTTCAAAATAAAACACAATACGCAGTTCATGTAGCTTATCACAACTTCCGGTAGCACCAGGTCAGCAGTCAGTCGATCAAAGGGTCTCAACATGGACGATGAGAGACTAATTGTTGAAGTGGAACAACACACAATCATTTATGACACAACAGATGCTTTTTATAATCTCTTCCATGTCGGAGAAGCAAAGTCAGCTGTTTGTTGTTGTTGTTTTCTTTATATACAGTTTATCGAGGGGTTTCGCTTATGTCCAGGATTCTCACGTGATCTCATGATCTCACGTGAATACGGCCAGCTCGCTACGCTGCCGTTACGCTGCCAACACGCGCCCAGTGTGAGTTGACACCAGGCAAAGGACACAGCTAAACCGCGGCGCAGCCGTTACGCTGCGCTTACGTCTCCTGTGTAAGTTATGCAAAGTGTATCATATAGCCCAATAAAGGTGGACTGAATTAGTGTTTTTTGGTGGTGTTAGATCTCTGTCAGTTAATACAAACCCTTTCTCTCCTCCAGATTTTCACATTTATAAACTCATTCTTTGATAAGAGCAAACATTTCAATCATTGCCAGTCTTCTCAATCGATGCCTCCAGTCCCCGTGGAACATCGGCATCCCATCATACACTCCTCAAAACCGTGCCTTGCTTTACTGCCTCTCTTTGTCATGGCAGGCTGATCAGTGCTGAGTAGCACTCACCTCAGCTCCACTCCACATGGAGGACCATCACTACACTCGCAGATTACTGTAATTGTTCCAACTTTGCTCTGTACCAGAACACCACGCCAGTCAATGAGAGCACTCTCCAATGGAGGACTGTGACCATTAGCACGCCTCAAATTGATTTCTGTCAGTGAGCACTCGACAATTATGCTGCACCTTGTCCAGCATCATATTTTGGTAGGGAATGGCTGTTGCTTGGCTTTGTTGTCCCAGATAACTTGTCAAGAGTTAGTGAGAATTTGTATTCTGTATTTGTAAGTATTATATATCATGTGAAGTGCACAAATCTAAACTTCGTCCAAACTAAGGGCACACATTTAAAAAACAATAACAAAAAAACACTGGCTGGGTTTGACGCACAATAGGTAAAGGTCCAAGAAATTAAATGTTTGCTTAATTTAAATGCAAACAAGTGATTCAGTAGTCAATGAAGTAATACAAAGAAATGGTGCCCATACAAACTGATTGGAAATGGAAGTGGAAGTGGAATACTTTCATTTTAGGCCCATCATGAAAGACATTTTAACATGCAACCTTCGTGAAACGTTACTCTAACATTCGCATTTACCTTAACAGCTCTAGTGGCCATTTACAGACTGACACACACTTTTTCTAGGACAACATTCTGGTACATTCAATACTTGATACTTGATACTGTGAACTGTGGAAGCCCATTTCTGATAAAATAGGGCAGTTCACAGTTCCAGTATTGTTGGTTGAGTATTTTCTGTTGCTTGAATTCTTGGAAGCTTCACAATGAAGCTCCTCTGACTGAACTAAAGACAAAATTCTACACATTAACAGGAGAGGTTAGTTACATGGTGAGCTTCGCTTATTTGAGAAATTTAACCAAAGCTCTAAATGATCAGATTTCTGGGGCCATTATTTAGTTTTTTTTGTATACATTTATATTGTCCTTTTCCTGAAATAAATAATATAGTAAAATAAATAGTAAAGTCACAATAATTTGTGTCTAATAAACACAATGCTTTCTATTTCTGCTGAGCTATCTGTTGCGCACCACACGTTGTCTTTGTGAAAATGTTCTGACTGTGGGCAGGCTCATAACTGTCATGGGATGCAACCTAGATCTGGTGTGTTCAACAAAGTAATGGAAACCATTGGCTGACCACTGTGCACTAGTCTTTTTATTGCATTGCAACAGTGAATATTTTTTGTTGTTCCAGGCTAAATATTCTCTGTATGAACTGAAATGTATTTATAGTATATGTTTGCACATAGGTGGCACATTCATGCATATGAGTGTACACGTGTTCCACCCCTACCCTGAAAGCCACAGTCCAATTCAAAGACTGGTGCAGGTGTTATTGCCATGTGTAGGGTCGTGCCTTTACTCTGCTTATGGAAAAGACTGTTCCATACTTGCTACATTTAGTGCATGCGCCCGCTGACACAGTTGCATCCTTTTGCATTTTGTGTGGTCAGCAGAGGTCACACGCAGCCGACAAACTTTGTGTCAGGTGGAGTCTCATGGCTACATGGATGCAGAATGTAAAGGCTTGAGAGGAGAGAGAGACACGGAGGAAAGAACACAGTCTACAGATGGTAATCAGACTCTGTAGCAACCTAGACTATGAAATACATGGTGCTTTATATACTGCAAATATGCTGTAAACTACTAATAGTATATAGGATTATTATGTGTATGAAAACAGGTACAGTCTGAAGAATCCAAAGAAAGGCCAGTGCGTAACAGAGTATATCAAGAAATATTCTTCATATATGAATGATGTTAACACTCAGCATATGCCTTTTCTACAGAATTTACCTACGTGGCAAATGTTTTAAGATAACACACAGTGACTGAGCGATGTGTGTGTTCGTGCGTGTGTGAAGGTGGGTGTAGCAGCTTACTGTCCATCTGAGGTGAGCATAGCAACAATTTCAAACAGTGAAAAAGAGGCACCGCTGCTCCAGAAATACTTCAAAATTACTACTGTACAATGGAGGAAATTGTAGTTTAGACAAAAGCCAGAGAAAAGTGAGCATTCTGTCAATAAAGGGAGTGGTAATTACAGTAGAAAGAGGCAACTATCGCATCTAATCCTCCATCTTTAACCGACTGCCCAAATCCTCTATCACACACATACACAAAGCTTCTCCCCGTGTAATAACAGTTTACGGAGCAACATTGTAGGGCCACATAATAGCCATGTTTTAATTTGCTCTAACAACTCTAATTATGCCTCTTATTGATTCAGGCCCACATTTTAATAGGAGCAGCCACGCCTCTTGTATTACCAGCCATTGAAGGTGTTCAATGGTGAACATTTGAGCTTCTCCTCCTCTTCATCCCACATGGATGTGTCCCTGACAGTGTAATTTGTCGCTCTGATTCTGAGGCCACTGTAAACATCACACAACAACAGTCATTTTAGCACTCAAAGACCTTGTTCCCCAACCACCTCCCCCTCCCCGTATCAAAGGAGACAGGGAGAAAGGCGACAACAAAAGGTAAAGAAAGGCTAGTTTATTGTTGACTGCGCCCAAGTGGGTCAATCTCAGTGTTTTGCAGCAACAGCTCACCTCATTTTGTTTCTAATTGCAGTGGTAGATTTGGAGTCAAGGTTGCAGGAGAGGAGCTGCTGCAGACGTGTTTCTCACCTGTACATTTTACTCCTTTATTTCTCGTCCTGTGGTAAATAATCAGTTACAATATGATTAATTAAAAAAGTCTCAAAAACGCTAATAACAGCATTTATCCTTTTTGTAAAGGTGTTCTACAACACTTTAAGACAAAAGCCCAGTGTGTAGACGGCAACAAGATGTCGACAGAACAGCTGCACTAACACTGACAACTACGGCGAGCTTAGCATCTGAATGAAGGCTGAGACATCTGTAGACACCCATGATTGAGGTGTCATATAACATGACATAGTTAAGCTGTGTTTGACTCAAAGCATGCAGTTGCAATACTTTGACTGAAATGATATTATATCATTAACCACCTATTATACTGTTAACTCCTCATGCTGTTTTCAGTATTTTGATTTTTAGTTTTATTGTCTGCAGGTGGTAATGTCCCAGCTAAACTCTATTTTGTTGTACATACAGTATGGGTCACAGGATGGCAACATTTAAAGTATTGTATGGGAACCATGTCACTTAGGCAAATGTTTCACAATCAAAATCCTTGTTAGGAAATGATAGGATGCTACAGAGCATTTCATGTGACATTTATACAGGAAGTGTCTGCATATACAGAGTCATGTAGTAACAGAAATTAGGGGAAACTCCAACACTTGGCTGACTGATGGTGCAGCCCCGTCACTCACTCACTCACTCACTCACTCACTCACTCACTCACTCACTCAGTTTGGAAAAAAAAATCACATTTACAGGAAGTAGCAGTGGATTTGTTGTAATCCTTCTCTGTTTTCCTGACAAGTTGTTAGTTGAGGCTTTTGAGGAGTTAATGTTTTATTGCATTATTTCATTGCATTAACACATTGCACACTTGACTTTGATCAGTTCTGAACTTTGATGGTGTCTGTGTAATAGTGCTGTGAGCTTCAAATATTAGTCATTCTAATTTCATGCTGTACTTCTACCTCCTGTCCTCACTCCACCAGCCCTTTAAGACCCTGCCCTTCACCCGCCCCTCACTCCCATCCCTGCCATAACTCATTTTCAATACACCAGCAGGAAAAAAAGTATGAGCACAGATAAAACACAGGTCACCTTCAAAGTACTTGGCGTGGTTATGGTGAATTCGCCATCAGAGCAAGTGTTTTATTAGGATTTTTGACAACTAAGTCTCCTCAAACCATTGCATAAAAGCTCTAATACAGTCTGTCGTTGTCTTCTCAAGGGCTGGACATAAAAATAAAGTGCTGAGAGGGAAGTGTAAATTGGATCCATTTTGAGGACTATGGAGATGTCTTGGCACTTGGAAATAATGTGCACATTTTCACTCATGGCAATGGCTGCAAGAAAGGAAAGAAAGACCTGAACAAAGTGACCTGATTCTTTCTTTACCTTTATGTTAAAAAGATTTGAACACAATTTAGGAACAATTCCAGTTTAATACAACCTGAAACTTTGAACCTACTTTGAATTATTTTAACTCAAAGTCCATATTGTCTTTTTTTGAGCCTCCAGTTGCATCATACTGTACATTGTCCATGAGTGAACACAGATAATGGCTCAGTTGTAATCATGTGGCCTAAGTATTCAGTCATGTGACAGGTTGTCATATACAGAAAGCTCATAGTGCATACAACCTGAGTTAAGAATTCTCATCAAGAACTTCTGTAGCTATGATTACATTGTACTAACCAAAGTAGTGATACCTGAGAACATTGTTACATCTTGAATGAAGTCCAGTCAAGTGATCCGATTTTCAATAATTATCACAGTAAACATGCAGTTTTCCTGTGGAGTGAGGTTACACTCACTTTCATCGTGACAACTGATAGAACAACCCATTCTCATTCCCAACGCGTAAAATACCGACGCTTTGTCACGCCCCTTGGCGTCTGATACCGACGTAAAAGGTACCCTTCCGCGTCTGTATGAAACGCTCTGGGTTGTCCATTGACTCCAGTATAATCCGTTTGCGCTGGTAAGAGACGCTCAGAGCAGAGCTCCAGCCGTCCATTCACTCCAATAATAACCCGACCACAGCGATACATGACGCTGCAAGCTACAATCTGATTGGACAACCGAGGACCCTCTGCCCGGAACTGTTTTTCTCACTATGTCAAGGATTTCTTTTATTGATATCATCAACGTTTCTCAGCACAAACACGCCAAAGTGTCACTGATAATTAAACAATAAAATAGCTTCATGTTGTGGCCCTCAGTATGTTTTTTTTCTCCTTCTAGCCTGAGAAATAAACTTTTATTCCTATGTTTTGGATAGCGGAAAGGCCTACACTACCCAGAATGCTCGACCACTGACGATTTGCGAGCTACAATCTGATTGGACAACCGAGGACCCTCTGCCCGGAAGTGTTTTTCTCGTGTTGTTAAAGATTTCTTTTATTAATATCATCAACGTTTCTCAGCACAAACACGCCAAAGTGTCACTGATAATTCAACAATAAAATAGCTTCATGTTGTGGCCCTCAGTATGTTTTTTTTCTCCTTCTAGCCTGAGAAATAAACTTTTATTCCTATGTTTTGGATAGCGGAAAGGCCTACACTACCCAGAATGCTCGACCACTGACGATTTGCGAGCTACAATCTGATTGGACAACCGAGGACCCTCTGCCCGGAAGTGTTTTTCTCGTGTTGTTAAAGATTTCTTTTAATAATATCATCAACGTTTCTCAGCACAAACACTGTGTGTGTCACCATTGATATTATGACTGATAAAATAAAAAGTTAATCACTTCTCTGTTTAATGTGCTTTTTATAATGTCTGTTTTTAGACAGAGCTTGTTATCAACAGACCTTTTGAGAAGGAAAAATGAAATTTCCTGTGTGCAGTTTGCGCTGGAGCTGTACTGTGTATATATTCATATACAGTAACAATTTTATTCATGGAAAGCTTTCTGGGCTGCTCAAAGGATCACAAAAGCACCATGCAGCACACTCACCATGTGAGTTTTGTTCAGTGTTTTGTCGAAGAAATCATCAAAGTCGAATTGACATATTTGATAGGGTGTGTTTTATTAAAAAGCATGCCGTCACACTGGTAAATTGACAGTCACAGAACATATCTGAGCCACCTCAAGCTGACCCCAAGGTCAAGGCCATATCCCCTGATAACTCATCAACGCTTTGAGATAGGGGCCTGAAATCTGCACCTGCGCATTGGGACAGCATGGTCGACCACGGTGCCGAGTTTCGTACCCGTGGCCCCTTGGGAAGGGTCAGAGGTCAGCCGTTCTGTACTTAACGAGGCCTAGTAGTAGTATTTGATTTGATTTGACTAATTTGGATTAAAATGAAATTGTATAAAGCATGACATGAATATAGAAGATATTTCAACCTAGACATTCTTATAAGTCACAACCTAACTTATCCTTTTAACCTATATTGTGTGTGTGTGTTGTTGTTGTTGTTATTGTTGTTTTCTTTTCCTGACAGTGGCAAAGTGTGGGATGACACATGGGAACCTGCGCAAGCTTATCTGTAAAACAGCCCACCACAGGTTGCAGAGTTGGCACCACAAGTTCCCAGTTCAAAGTTCAACATGTTGAAATTCACAATAGAAATAAAGTTAAAGTTCATCATAAAAGTTCAGAATAAAATATTGAATACACATTTCAGTCAGTGTCAGTCTCTGTTTCACTCTATAACTGGCTTAAGTACATAAAACATCTATGAATCCAATAGATCAATAATATCTCACGTAATGTGTTCACAGCTCTCGATATCTCACTATTGTGGTCTACTTCTCATTACACACATACACACACACACAGAAGAAAAATAATAGAATCAAAATAGGACAATTAAATATTTGGCTGTGTAAGTACACAGTATAAGTAGGGTAGTAAAATATCAGTTTAGGAAGTCTATTGATATATATTGATCTATACTCAAATTTCAGACCCCTGCCTTAAAGCATTGATAAGTTAATCCCAAAAAGGTAGGTAGTAGGCCTCATTGAGTACAGAACGGCTGACCTCTGACCCTTCCCAAGGGGCCACGGGTACGAAACTCGGCACAGTGATTGTGGCCCACGTCCTGATACGCATACTCAAATTTCAGCCCCCTGCCTCAAAGCTTTGATGAGTTATCAGGAGATAGTGACCGGAAAAGAAGAGGGTCAGATTTGGGGGACTCACTAAAAAAACATGTCTTTTTGGCCGCCGCGCGGCAGCCTTTGACCCCAGGGGCCCCAGATTTGGAACAGAGGATCCCCCAGGGGCCCTGAATAATGAACCGGTGAAAAAAAAACCACAAGTCCAGTAGAATTTTTTTTGCCCCGTCTGGATTCCTGAGCATTGGGGTCCTGTCAGAATCATGCAGTCTTATACCCTCTGACCTGCGTGGAGGTTTTGGAGGACATGTGTTTCTACAAGTCGCACGGGTCTGAAATTTTAGTATGTTGTTCAGGGGCATGAGACGAGCGGATAGATGTTGGTCCGGTCCACGTCGGCCCAGTACTTTTCGATGGGCGGGGCCGAGAAAGGACGCCGTTACACGAATCTGCGCCCTCGCTGCTGCCACAAAAATGCACCGAACTGCATGAAACTCACTGTGCTATTCTAAATGGAGGTCTGGGTCAGGCTCCCAAAGTCCCAACTCTGTAGACCTTCTAGAAAGCTAACTAGCTCTACAGTGATGGGATTGTGACAGGACCAAAAAATCCCAGCAGAAGGCTCCACGGCGTACGACATAGTCAAATTTCAGCCTCCTACCTCAAAGCATTGTCAATTTATTCCCAAAAAGGTGTCCAGAACGGGTGAACTCTGACCTTTCCAAAGGGGGTACGGGGGTGAAAATAGGGGCCCTGATCAGACCCTGCGTCCTGATACACATACTCAGATTTCAGCCTCCTGCCTCAAAGCGCTGATGAGTTATTCACAAACCAAACAGGTGTTTTTAAGCCTGAACTACTAGGCCTCGTTAAGTACAGAACGGCTGACCTCTGACCCTCCCGAAGGGCGCACGGGTCTGAAACTCGACACCGTGGTCGACCATGCTGTCCCAATGCGCAGGTGCAGATTTCAGGCCCCTATCTCAAAGCGTTGATGAGTTATCAGGGGATATGGCCTTGACCTTGGGGTCAGCTTGAGGTGGCTCAGATATGTTCTGTGACTGTCAATTTACCAGTGTGACGGCATGCTTTTTAATAAAACACACCCTATCAAATATGTCAATTCGACTTTGATGATTTCTTCGACAAAACACTGAACAAAACTCACATGGTGAGTGTGCTGCATGGTGCTTTTGTGATCCTTTGAGCAGCCCAGAAAGCTTTCCATGAATAAAATTGTTACTGTATATGAATATATACACAGTACAGCTCCAGCGCAAACTGCACACAGGAAATTTCATTTTTCCTTCTCAAAAGGTCTGTTGATAACAAGCTCTGTCTAAAAACAGACATTATAAAAAGCACATTAAACAGAGAAGTGATTAACTTTTTATTTTATCAGTCATAATATCAATGGTGACACACACAGTGTTTGTGCTGAGAAACGTTGATGATATTATTAAAAGAAATCTTTAACAACACGAGAAAAACACTTCCGGGCAGAGGGTCCTCGGTTGTCCAATCAGATTGTAGCTCGCAAATCGTCAGTGGACGAGCATTCTGGGTAGTGTAGGCCTTTCCGCTATCCAAAACATAGGAATAAAAGTTTATTTCTCAGGCTAGAAGGAGAAAAAAAACATACTGAGGGCCACAACATGAAGCTATTTTATTGTTGAATTATCAGTGACACTTTGGCGTGTTTGTGCTGAGAAACGTTGATGATATCAATAAAAGAAATCCTTGACATAGTGAGAAAAACAGTTCCGGGCAGAGGGTCCTCGGTTGTCCAATCAGATTGTAGCTTGCAGCGTCATGTATCGCTGTGGTCGGGTTATTATTGGAGTGAATGGACAGCTGGAGCTCTGCTCTGAGCGTCTCTTACCAGCGCAAACGGATTATACTGGAGTCAATGGACAACCCAGAGCGTTTCATACAGACGCGGAAGGGTACCTTTTACGTCGGTATCAGACGCCAAGGGGCGTGACAAAGCGTCGGTATTTTACACGTTGGGAATGAGAACGGGTTGGATAGAAATGTTGTTTAGAGCTACAAAAAAGGGAAAAAATAGATCCAAGTTGTAATAAAGAGGAAGTATAATTTAAAGGAGTCGACATAGGTTGTAATAGCTAATGTGTTGGCAAACGGTTGTCTGTTTACACATGAGTGAAGTTAGCATTACGTTTTGCAGTCATATTTTTTTTGACACTCAAGAAATGCAAGTCTAGTGTTAGCTGATTGCTAACATTGTACAGCAGCTACCTCTGGTAATGAGGTTGGTGAGAGCAGTGAGAGTGAGGCTACGGGCCAGCAAACCAAACCAAGCAACAACATGCTAAAATATGATGCAGAGCTGTAATAAACTGCAGTTGGGTGATAATTCTCTGTGTGTTTGTCACTACAAGAAACATCTTTCACATTCCACATAGTCACTGGATCCATTGTTCATGTATAGAATATGTTTTAGTGCAGCTTTAATTGTAGGTGTATTCTGTAACGTTCATAAAAAATGTCAAGTTTGGAATTTGACACTTGGGAACAAACACTTCCTCCAGAGAGGATACACTGATTCTTATGAGCCAGTGAAGCAATTAAATTTCCAACACTGTGTTTACATTTTCAGCCCAATTTTCTGTTAACCAGTCACAATTTGGCAAAAGGCGTTTCTTGACTTTTTGCACTGCTGCCTTTGTTTTCCCCTGGTCACGGAGCTGTGAGATTGTTTTAGCAGTGGCGAGGTGTTGTTCTTCCCCTCTCCTCTCACTGGGTGGGAACTTACCCAATAAATGCCAGCCAGCCCAGGTGTGAAGTGTGGCTTTGGCTTGTCGTGCTGGCTAGCTAAAAGCCTGCTGTGTGTGCATGCTCACTGACATGCGTGTGTATTTGTGTTTTCAGCGCCAGTGTTCCCTGACAACTTGGTGGTGTTTTCGTTGTCTGCAGAGAAGTGTTGGAGGTCAGAGAAGCCAAGTGGAGGGGGTAAGAAAGAAGGGGGGGAGCTTTTGTTTGTTTAGCATACACAACATCATCAGTTCACATTCATATATGAATAATTGCAACTAGCACTTATTGTATGATGCCACAGAAATTAGTAAAAAGTCAGAACAGAGTCTTATCTAGTCACAGCCATGTGTACCTTCCACTCCCAATATAAAAGTGCTGTACTCCACTGTACAGATCCTGTTCTTGAACACACATACACACGTTTCCTTGGGCCACAAGCAGGGAAGGGAGCCCCTGTTTAATTTTCAGCCTCCCTGTGAAGTCTGCAGAGGGTGCCAAGACTGATGACACGCAGGTATTATCAACAGCAGAGAAGATCAGTGGCAGCAGTAGTGAGCTGCCCAGCATGTCCACCCATCACATCAGCCAGCAGTGCATTGTGAGACCCAGAGACACGACCCCCGCACCTGCAGCATGCTCCCACCCAAAACACCCGGGGAGCAAGAGGGGATGGGGTGAGAGACACCAAGGTGAGAGGGGATGTTGTGGGGAAGGGAGAGCAAAAAAAAAGGGTTAGATATGAAAAAGGTGAGAGTGAAGTCGGAATGGATGATAAACTGTGATTTTCGTTGTGGGGAGCGAGCTAATCCAGGGGGACTGCAGAAATGGAAATCAACAATCCACAGTATGTCTTGAAAACAGTTTGATGGACTGGATCAGATAAGCAATAAACATTTCATCCAGTGTTCCTCATGTTGTTTTTTTTACCTGCGTGTTTTTCTTGGGCCATTCAGGTCCAACAACTATATACGGTACAACAACATACAGTACCAATACAATAAGTACCAATCAAAAGTTTGGACACACACCTTCTCATTCTTTATTATTATTATTTTTCATCATTCTCTACATTTTAGATGAACAACAGTCTTGAAGGAGTTCTCATAATGCTGAGCACTTGTTGGCTGCTTTCCTATCACTTTATGCTCCAACTAATCCCAAAACATCTCAGTTGCGGAGGCCGGGTCATGTGATTAAGCATCAGTATCTCTTTGAGATATGATGAATGTGTGTATTCATGCATTCATGCAATGCAAGAATGTGTCCAAACCTTTGACTGGTGCTGTACAGTATATGGTAAGACAATATCAGTGTCAGAAGCAGTCCTGGCTACATTCACGTCCTGGGCGAACTATCCCCCCAAACAACAAAAACTACCCCCAACCCCTGCACCGACACAACAATGTTTTAGATTTGTATTACTTTATTATATATAAAAGGTAACAAGAACACACAAAACACAAGATAAATAAATGAAATACAGTATATACACACTGATGTAAATTACAAAAATCCTTCATCACAGGATCCACCATGTTTGAAAAATCCCTGAAGAAAGCTAAAAAATAAAATAAAATAAAATAAATAAACTAAAACTACAAAAAAAAAAAAGATTCATCCTTATATCATCTGAAAGTTCCAGACTGTAGCAGATTTTCACCCTGTAGTGCCCTAACTGGCATTAACATTAACTCCAGGTGTGAAGTGCAATCTAAAACTTGACTTTTCCAGCCTTCTTTGATGCAAAATCATCAATTACATCATTACTGTATAATTGATGCTGATGATGGCAAGTCCAGAGAGACGCTCCTGTGACATAGTGGACCTCAAGTACGTTTTAATAAGCTTCAGCTTGGAAAAACTCCTCTCTGCTTCAGCTACTGTCACTGGAAGGGTCATGGCATCAGTGGAAGTTCATGATGAAAACTCCACATCATCAACCACTATACCTTTGCCAACACCGTCAGTTCGCCGGTCAATCAACCGGAGTCACGTGAGGTCACGTAGATGACTGAACAGATTTTTTTTTCTTTTTTTTTCACATAACCCAATTAATTACTATGTTCATTCTAGGAATGAAATACAATTTATTTGGAAGCAGTTTGTGTTGTGTGGCCTGCCGCCTGGGATCAGTCTATCCCCGCCCCCCTCCACCTTGCCTCTTCTGACACACACACAACCTGTATGACTCTCAGCAGTAAGTTGACGTGACAATGAGGGCGCCCACTCCACTAACTTGACGTGAAAATGAGTGGTATAGAAAACTGGAGAGTTTTTGTTTTTTTTCAGGGTGCTCGTGCGCCCTCACATAGATTGTGCCCTGGGCGATCGCCCACATTGCCCATAGCAAAAACCGTCCCTGATCAGTGTGATACAGATTCAGGTCTTGTTTCATAATGCGTATACTGAAAAGCTATCAGTGCATCTGGATATTGTTGCAAATCTAATCTTATATCGCAACACTAATATCACAATACAGGTATTCCTAACTTTGGGCATAAGGTACTTTTATAATTTTAAAGACACAAAACAGCAAAGACAAGCATCACCTAAGTTTGTCTTCTGACTGGACACAAATTCTCACACCAAATGAAATATATCATTTGGACTTCTCTTGCCACTTGGCAAAGTTTTCTTCAAATCCGATAAATTAGTGATGTCAGCAGCCCATCCCTAAACTGATGGATGGTTTTATACAACATGTAATTCAATTCCAGTTAGTGTTTAAAAAACTAAATGACACCAATATAACCAGGGCGTAGTGCAGAGTATATGCAGTTATAGAGAGTATACCTGCTTATTTTTCACTCAGCTTTGGGTATAGCCACTTCTAAAGGCATGACTTGTCGTCCAGTTTTAATGAGGGAATATGGAATACTTGAAATAAAATGCTTTATTATATATTGTAGCTGTTTCAACCATCTGTGAGTCAGTATTTACTGCACAATCTGCACCTCTTCTGACATTAAATTTGATTTCATAATGACTTTTACCCTGTGAATTCAAGCAGTAGAAATGAAGTGCAAATGTTACTGGAACATTTTTGGATGCACTAAATAGTTAGATTAGCCTTACATGTCACTGTTAAAAAACACATGGAATTTATTCTTTGCTGGACGTGTTGCCTTAAAATAAAATTGGAGTATCAATTTTGAGTATCCCCTCTTCACCAGGATAACTGAAAACACCTTCATTCTTTCATTATCTCAAGCTACCATGACTGAACTCTGGCCAGCAGAGGGCCCAGCATCAACACAACTGTTCCCCTGCCTGTCTGACTGCCTGTCTGTCTATCTGTCTGTGGGTATACACACACACACATGCACAGTTGAACGACACACCATCTTTAATCCCACCATCCTTCCCTCCCCCTTGAACTTTATCACCTATTAACTGCAGACCAAGTAAATCCCACATGGAAGAGAGTACACACACACACACACACACACACACACACACACACACACACGGCATACACACACGCGTTTACACAAACACACACTCCTCCCTTCCGGTCTATAGCCAGTGGGCTGGCACGTAGGTGCCCTTGCTGTATGACATGATGGGGCAAAAAACAGTTATTTCCCACTACACGGTTTTTCAAATTGAGTCTTATCCACCATCACGGTTCTCTCTCCCTCTTTCTCTCTTTCTCCTCTCCGATTTGCCACCCCACACCATCCATCCACCACCTCCTTCACTATCCTATATCTGTGACTTTTATCCTTAAACTATGCTGTGCTCAGCGTTTGAGCTGGATTAGTCGGAGACGACACAGGCGCTGACCTGCGAGATGGGACGAACTGATGGTACCTGCCCTGTGAGGTCGGCAGTTACCAGGCCAGGATGGGTGGCGTTGATGCCACATGCTTAACCTCAGTTCCTCGGGCTGGTTAGATGAAGAATACTGGCTGTGAGAGATCGCAATAAATGTGTTTGCTGAAGGTGAAGCATTTTCAGGGGCGGATATGAGTCGGACAAGCCTGGATTTGAGTGACTTTGTCTGCATTGAAGTAAGGGGTTAGGTCACGAGCTGGACTTATCTGTTAGTTGTGAGGTATATGTGCTACCTTCAGCACCTACGTGTCACTGGTTAAAGAAGCAAGCTAAAAACAGTAAGATGGGGCTGGGAAAAGGTCTCTTAAGCACCTGCGTGGTGTATGTGTGTGTGGCTGCATGTGAATGTGTATCCTGGATTGATAATGTGGATTTTCACCTACTGTATGTGCCACCAACATGTGTAGCTATCACTGTGGACAACATTTATTTTTTTTATTTTTTTTAATTCAACTGATCCATCAATATCAGAATCGAGATAGGACAGTCAATTTAAAGGTTGTAACAAACCAACAGTTCATCCTGACGGTCACTTATCTCTCACTGAACAGGAAAACTGTGTGTGGACTGTCAATCAAACCTGTCTCATGATCTGACTGTTTGTGTTTCTTCCACATAATTAATACCCATTGTATGTAATTTAAAGTTAAAGGAAATACTGGGCCATCTAAGTACAAACTGAACTCTAAGGTTGCCGAGATTGATGGATAATCGATGAATTGGCCTGACTTTACCTGAGCTTGTGGCCTTTTGAATGAACATTGAACAAATGAATATTGCCATGTGTAACTATCACCATGACTACTAACATTAACCAGTTTTTTATAGCTTGAACTTGCTCCTTTTTTAGCTCATCAGGTAAAGCATACACTGCAGGTAGCCTACTAAGGCTGAGTTACCACAGTTTCCTCTCAATCTTTTAAGTGTTACTCTTCAAATAAAGGAAAACATTTGACACTTTGAGTCTTGTGTCTGTTTAATATGAACTCACTTTTATCTTTTTTCTGGGCTCCTGGGAACTAAATCCTCGACACTGTTCACTTAAATACTAACTGTGTCTTTCTGCCATTCTGCTAAGCAGGTGCAGGTACAGTAGATCTTTAGACCTTCTCGAGGTGAGAGTGGTGATAGTAAACCAAATCAGTGAAGTTGCGAGCTGAACCATCAAACAAGCTGCAGGTAGTTGATCATTCTGATGAGATCATCAGAGTTATCTCAGGTTGAGTTTGGAGACACATTTACAGCATACATCATGATCATATTTGTAACTGTCTTACAAGTCCCTCGACCGTTTGGATGTAGAATAAAATCACTGAGTTCCCCAATAACCACTGTAAAACTAAATCAGTCATTATGTTCACAATGAATGTTCAAAAACCTTTTAAGTGGGCACTAAATTTTAAAATATCGACATGAATCAGACAAGAGATGATAGTGTTTTTACATTCTGTTCAAGGTAGAGGCTTCTGACCAATTGCTGATGTTGAAAAGTTGTGTTCTTATTCTCAGAGGATGTTTTTCCTCGTAAAGACCCCTCAGGTTTTTAATGTCCATATGGTACATCAACACAAATGAGCAGTCAGTGCCATGGGTGAGCATTTCTGCTTTGGAACTTTGTCAAAAAGACACATTCAGACAGCAAGGCTTTCATATGTCACATACCTAAAGAACCAACACTGCAGCTTACCTTTTCAAAATCATCACAGTCATTCTGTGTTATGCTTGTAAAGTTGCAAAAGCAGAACCTTCATGCATTACTAAAAGATCTGAGAGAAGCAGGTGCAGTTTTTACATTAACATATGTAGAGAAAAGGTAATATGTGAAACTTATATAGGCCTATGCTGATCCGTTTGGGAACACAGCAAGTACGAGTTAACGTGTCCAATTCTGACAGGACATTTTATATGGATTTGAGATGTTGACGTCATATATATGTTTGTCAGATAGCTAAGCTGCTGAATTATGACTTTTTATGACTCGTATGACTTTGTTTACGAAGAAAGCATTTAATCAATGCTAGGAGAGGAACTTCACATATTGTTCCTTTGGCTGAACTTTAGGTTTGCAGGTATGTGTTTGCCTCATTTCAAACAAAACCTAGAGAAGACACACCAGCGGAGATACCACACATTAAATCACCGATCATATATTTTGTTTATGCACATTACTGTTTATTTATTGATGGATTCCTCAACTCACTTTCTTTCCATTAATGTACAATATCTATTTATGACTCTTTAACTGGCGTCATTTCCATCGTCCATGTTTGTGATCCAAAATGA